>NW_026279921.1:0-10000 GCF_023373465.1 Oncorhynchus keta | reverse complement strand
AATAATGTACAGCGTGCTAGCTCAGGCTCCCTTAATAATGTACAGCGTGCTAGCTCAGGCTCCCTTAATAATGTACAGCGTGCTAGCTCAGACTCCCTTAATAATGTACAGCGTGCTAGCTCAGGCTCCCTTAATAATGTACAGCATGCTAGCTCAGACAGACAGACAGACAGACAGACAGACAGACAGACAGACATCTCCTCTATTATCCCATTGGCGAAGAGGCTAATGGAGCTTTGACTCAGCTACGATGTTTCCTGGACTGTACTGGGCCCACTGGGCTCCACTGTACTGCCGTTTCCAGCCCAGCCATTGTAAAGGCATTCTGTCTGGTGAAACTGAGTCAGAATGGAGCCCTTAGTCCCACTCCCCAGTAGCAACATCAGAACACTGAGACCATGACACCATTTTCATAAATAGTTTTAATTTAAATATTCAACACTACCTAAAAAGAAAGAGTTTCCAGAAACACTGATAATGCACAGAGCAGTGTAATATAATTATGTATGTAGTCCAAGGGCATTGCTATGTTCAGTTTCACTCAGGTTTGATTGACAGCCTCTGTATGTTAGTAATGAGACGAGCCGTTATAGAGCACCAGGGATAGAAGTGGACTGGGGAGGAAGGGATCACAACCTTAAAAATAAACACCTACTGGAGGAGGAGAAGATTTTTTAAAAACTGGAGAAATCTCTCTCTCTCTTCTCTGTTCCCCTCCTCTCAGTTTCTGTTTCCCCATCCATCTCCTTCTTCTCTCCACTCCTCCCTCCCTCCTCCCTCCTCCCTCCCTCCCTGCCCTCCCTCTCCCCTCCCCCTCCCTCCACTCTCTTTCTAACTAAATAGTTCTATGAATAGCAGTGTGTAATTTGTAATGGCCTGGAGGCAGAATTCATGAAAAGCGATTTTCCCAGCTATTAGGGAATTTGTCATTTTAGAGAAGGTGATATTTTTAGAAATGGATCAGGGGGTGGATTAATAATCCTGTATGAATGGATCAGGGATAGATTAATAATCCTGTATGAATGGATGAGGATAGATTACTAATCCTGGATGAATGGATCAGGGATAGATGAATAATCCTGTATGAATGGATCAGGATAGATGAATAATCACTGTATGAATGGACAGGGATAGATGAATAATCCTGTATGAATGGATCAGGGATAGATTAATAATCATGTATGAATGGGATCAGGGATAAATGAATAATCCTGTATGAATGGATCAGGGATAGATGAATAATCCTGTATGAATGGATCAGGGATAGATGAATAATCCTGTATGAATGGATTTAGGGATAGATTAATAATCCTGTATGAATGGATCAGGGATAGATTAATAATCCTGTATGAATGGATCAGGGATAGATGAATAATCCTGTATGAATGGACAGGGATAGATTAATAATCCTCTGTATGAATGGGATCAGGGATAGATGAATAATCCTGTATGAATGGATCAGGGATAAATGAATAATCCTGTATGAATGGATCAGGGATAGATGAATAATCCTGTATGAATGGATCAGGGATAGATGAATAATCCTGTATGAATGGATCAGATAGAAATAATCCTGTATGAATGGATCAGGGATAGATTAATAATCCTGTATGAATGGATCAGGGATAGATTAATAATCCTGTATGAATGGATCGAGGGATAGATTAATAATCCTGGATGAATCAGGGATAGATTAATAATCCTGGATGAATGGATCAGGGATAGATTAATAATCCTGTATGAATGGATCAGGGATAGATTAATAATCCTGTATGAATGGATCAGGGATAGATTAATAATCCTGGATGAATGGATCAGGGATAGATTAATAATCCTGTATGAATGGATCAGGGATAGATTAATAATCCTGTATGAATGGATCAGGGATAGATTAATAATCCTGTATGAATGGATCGGGATAGATTAATAATCCTGGATGAATGGATCCAGGGATAGATTAATAATCCTGTATGAATGGATCAGGGATAGATTAATAATCCTGTATGAATGGACTGGGATAGATTAATAATCCTGTATGAATGGATCAGGGATAGATTAATAACTCTGATGAATGGGATAAGGGATAGATTAATAATCCTGTATGAATGGATCAGGATAGATTAATAATCCTGTATGAATGGATAAGGGATAGATTAATAATCCTGTATGAATGGATCAGGGATAGATTAATAATCCTGGATGAATGGATCAGGGATAGATTAATAATCCTGTATGAATGGATCAGGGATAGATTAATAATCCTGGATGAATGGATCGGAGCGATTAATAATCCCGTATGAATGGATCAGGGATAGATTAATAATCCTGGATGAATGGATCAGGGATAGATTAATAATCCTGGATGAATGGATCAGGATAGATTAATAATCCTGTATGAATGGATCAGGATAGATTAATAATCCTGTATGAAAGCATCATTATCTATCCAGTGCTTCTGCCTCTTTCGTTGAAAAGAGAGAGAGACCACGACTCATCTTCAGAAGGCAAGAGGAGCGCTGTACTGTAAACCTCTGTCAATAGGGGACACACAAACACGCTAACTTTTCTTGACACAATGACATCCCTGCATCTGTTGAAGGAAACAGTGTTGTGAGATTGTCATGCCGGTTTATGTTGTTCCCATACGAAGTCCCTGTGAATTAAAGCAGTAGGATTTACCTGGTGAGTAGTTGTATCTCAGCATCAAGGGAGGATGACAGGGTGGTGATGATGATGATGATAGTGGTGATGATGGTGGTGACGGTGACGAAGATGAAGCCAATGCCAGTAACCATGGAAACAGCCTCTGCGATGCAACTGGAGATGTAAATTGATGAAGGTGTAAAACAAGATGTTACAATTATGAAAACAGTGTGTGTGTGTGTGTGTGTGTGTGTGTGTGTGTGTGTGTGTGTGTGTGTGTGTGTGTGTGTGTGTGTGTGTGTGTGTGTGTGTGTGTGTGTGTTACTGTGTGTGCGTGTGTGTGTGTGTGTGTGTGTGTGTGTGTGTGTGTGTGTGTGTGTGTGTGTGTGTGTGTGTGTGTGTGTGTGTGTGTGTGTGTGTGTTAGTCTGTGTGTGTGTGTGTGTGCGTAGTCTGTGTGTGTGTGTGTGTGTGTGTGTGTGTGTGTGTGTTGTGTGTGTGTGTGTGTGTGTGTGTGTGTGTGTGTGTGTGTGTGTGTGTGTGTGTGTGTGTGTGTGTGTGTGTTAGTGTGTGTGTGTTAGTGTGTGTGTGTTAGTGTGTGTGTGTGTGTGTGTGTGTGTGTGTGTGTGTGTGTGTGTGTGTGTTGAGTGTGTGTTAGTGTGTGTGTGTGTGTTAGTGTGTGTGTGTAGTGTGTGAGTGTGAGTGAGTGTGAGTGTGAGTGTGAGTGTGTGTGTGTGTGTGTGTGTGTGTGTGTGTGTGTGTGTGTGTGTGTGTGTGTGTGTGTGTGTGTGTGTGTGAGTGTGTGTTAGTGTGTTAGTGTGTGTGTGTTAGTGTGTGTGTGAGTGAGTGTGAGTGAGTGTGAGTGTGTGTGTGTGTGTGTGTGTGTGTGTGTGTGTGTGTGTGTGTGTGTGTGTGTGTATGTGTGTGTGTGTGTGTGTGTGTGTGTTTGTTAGTGTGTGTGTGTGTGTGAGTGTGTGTGTGTGCTCTCTCTCCACTCACCTCCCCACCAGTAGGAACTCCCCAACCAGGTGTTTCCGTCTCATTGCCATCAGTATGCAGCGTACAGTCATCCCCCGCAGAAACACGCCACCACCCGAGCCTTGGGCAGGTGTCCTCTCAGCTTCTCCAGCAGCTTGTCAAAGTTGTGCTCCCCTGCGTTGCTGTAGATCTTATCCGAGTGAGCGATACAGATCCCCTCTCTAGCTGCCAGTTCCTTAAAGGCTTCCATACCACTCTCACCATAGTTACCTATAGACAGAGACATTCACAACAGAAACATTATAGACATTCATATGTTATAGTATGTGGTGGGTAGTGTAGTGTCAGACAAAACACACTATGTAGGAGACACTCCATCCTAGGAGGACGCGTCAACTGAGTCCATGGGCTGTGCTGCCAAGCCTTGATAATGGCATCAGGTATCAAGCTGACCAAAGCGCCTGCTGATGTTTGGTTTGGGATCTTTCGTTTTGGGGCCTGTTGCGTTATCTCTGGGGGAGAAGTTTTCTTGGTTTAAATCCACTACCGGTAAAAAGTTTTGTCTCCTCATTCAAGGGTTCTTCTTTATGTTTTACATTGTAGAATAATAGTGAAGACATCAAAACTATGAAATAACACATATGGAATCATGTAGTAACCAGAACAGTGTTAAACAAATCTAAATATATTTTATATTTGAGATTCTTCAAAGTATTCACCCTTTGCCTTGATGACAGCTTTGCACACACTTGGCATTCTCTCAACCAGCTTCATGAGGTGAGACAACTGAATGCATTTCAAATAACAGGTGTGCCTTGTTAAAAGTTAATTTTGTGGAATTTCATTTTCTTCTCACTGCGTTCAATTGTATTGTGACAAGGTAGGGTGGTATACAGAAGATAGTCCTATTTGGTAAAGACCAAGTTCCTATTATGGCAAGAACAGCTCAAATTAGGAAAGAGAAACGACAGTCCATCATTACTTTAAAACATGCAGGTCAGTCAATCAGGAACATTTCAAGAACTTTGTAAGTTTTTCAGTCGCAAAAACCATCAAGCGCTGTGATGAAACTGGCTCTCATGAGGACCGCCACAGGAAAGGAGGACCCAGAGTTACCTCTGCTGCAGAGGATAAGTTCATTAGAGTTACAAGCCTCAGAAATTGCAGCCCAAATAAATGCTTCACAGAGTTCAAGTAACAGACACACCTCAACATTAACTGTTCAGAGGAGACTGTATGAATCAGACCTTCATGGTCGAATTGCTGCAAAGAAACCACTACTAAAGGACACCAATAAGAAGAAGAGATTTGCTTGGGCCAAGAAACATGAGCAATGAACATTGGACTGGTGGAAATCTGTCCTTTTGGTCTGATGAGTCCAAATTTGATATTTTTGGTTCCAACCGCCGTGTCTTTGTGAGACAGAGTAGGTTAACGGATGATCTCCATCCGGACAATCAGGACAATGACCCAACACACCTCCAAGCTGTGTAAGGACTATTTGACCAAGAAGAAGAGTGATGGAGTACTGCATCAGATGACCTGGCCTCCACAATCCCCTGACCTCAACCAAATTGAGATGGTTTGGGATGAGTTAAACTGCAGAGTGAAGGAAAAGCAGCCAGTTTTGAGGTTTGATTCACTATTATTCTACAATGTAAAAAATAGTTAAAATAGAGAAAACCCGTTTAATTAGTAGGTGTCTAAACTGTTGACAGGTGTAATTATAGTGTAATTATTTACGTTTAATTTAGTAGGTGTGTCTAAACTGTTGACAGGTGTAATTATAGTGTAATTATTTACGTTTAATTAGTAGGTGTGTCTAAACTGTTGACAGGTGTAATTATAGTGTAATTATTTACGTTTAATTAGTAGGTGTGTCTAAACTGTTGACAGGTGTAATTATAGTGTAATTATTTACGTTTAATTAGTAGGTGTGTCTAAACTGTTGACAGGTGTAATTATAGTGTACTTATTTACGTTTAATTAGTAGGTGTGTCTAAACTGTTGACAGGTGTAATTATAGTGTAATTATTTATGTTTAATTAGTAGGTGTGTCTAAACTGTTGACAGGTGTAATTATAGTGTACTTATTTACGTTTAATTAGTAGGTGTGTCTAAACTGTTGACAGGTAATTATAGTGTAATTATTTACGTTTAATTAGTAGGTGTGTCTAAACTGTTGACAGGTGTAATTATAGTGTAATTATTTACGTTTAATTAGTAGGTGTGTCTAAACTGTTGACAGGTGTAATTATAGTGCACTTATTTACGTTTAATTAGTAGGTGTGTCTAAACTGTTGACAGGTGTAATTATAGTGTAATTATTTACGTTAAATTAGTAGGTGTGTCTAAACTGTTGACAGAGTGTAATTATAGTGTAAATTATTTACGTTTAATTAGTAGGTGTGTCTAAACTGTTGACAGGTGTAATTATAGTGTAATTATTTTACGTTTAATTGTAGGTGTGTCTAAACTGTTGACAGGTGTAATTATAGTGTAATTATTTACGTTAAATTAGTAGGTGTGTCTAAACTGTTGACAGGTGTAATTATAGTGTAATTATTTACGTTTAATTAGTAGGTGTGTCTAAACTGTTGACAGGTGTAATTATAGTGGAATTATTTAGGTTTAATTAGTAGGTGTGTCTAAACTGTTGACAGGTGTAATTATAGTGTAATTATTTACGTTTAATTAGTAGGTGTGTCTAAACTGTTGACAGGTGTAATTATAGTGTAATTATTTACGTTTAATTAGTAGGTGTGTGTTCAAACTGTTGACAGGTGTAATTATAGTGTAATTATTTACGTTTAATTAGTAGGTGTGTCTAAACTGTTGACAGGTGTAATTATAGTGTAATTATTTACTTTTAATTAGTAGGTGTGTCTAAACTGTTGACAGGTGTAATTATAGTGTAATTATTTACGTTTAATTAGTAGGTGTCTAAACTGTTGACAGGTGTAATTATAGTGTAATTATTTACGTTTTAATTAGTAGGTGTGTCTAAACTGTTGACAGGTGTAATTATTTTAATTTGAACAAGATACTAATCCGCTGGCCGACCAAGACGTCGAGAGAGAAGGAGCCCTAAACCTAAGGAGAGGTGGCGGTTTCCTGAGTACCTGCAGTCAACACCTAAACCTAAGGAGAGGTGGCGGTTTCCTGAGTACCTGCAGTCAACACTAAACCTAAGGATAGGTGGCGGTTTCTGAGTACCTGCAGTCAACACTAAACCTAAGGATAGGTGGCGGTTTCCTGAGTACCTGCAGTCAACACCTAAACCTGGGATAGGTGGCGGTTTCCTGAGTACCTGCAGTCAACACTAAACCTAAGGATAGGTGGCGGTTTCCTGAGTACCTGCAGTCAACACCTAAACCTATGATAGGTGGCCGGTTTCTGAGTACCTGCAGTCAACACCTAAACCTAAGGATAGGTGGCGGTTTCCTGAGTACCTGCAGTCAACACTAAACCTAAGGATAGGTGGCGGTTTCCTGAGTACCTGCAGTCAACACCTGGTCACACATGCTTACTACTCACATCAAGTCAGGTTACAGACCATGTAGCTAGGACCCCAGACAGTCAGGTTACAGACCATGTAACTAGGACCCCTAGACATAATGAGTCAGGTTACAGACCATGTAGCTGGACCCTAGACAGTCAGGTTACAGACTATGTAACTAGGACCCCCTAGACAGTCAGGTTACAGACCATGTGGCGAGGACCCCTAGACAGTCAGGTTACAGACCATGTAACTAGGACCCCTAGACAGTCAGGTTACAGACCATGTAGCTAGGACCCCTAGACAGTCAGGTTACAGACCATGTAGCTAGGACCCTAGACAGTCAGGTTACAGACCATGTAACTAGGACCCCTAGACAGTCAGGTTACAGACCATGTAACTAGGGACCCCTAGACAGTCAGGTTACAGACATGTAACTAGGACCCTAGACAGTCAGGTTACAGACCATGTAGCTAGGACCCCTAGACAGTCAGGTTACAGACCATGTAGCTAGGACCCTAGACAGTCAGGTTACAGACCATGTAACTAGGACCCTAGACAGTCAGGTTACAGACCATGTAACTAGGACCCCTAGACAGTCAGGTTACAGACCATGTAACTAGGACCCTAGACAGTCAGGTTACAGACCATGTAGCTAGGACCCTGACAGTCAGGTTACAGACCATGTAGCTAGGACCCCTAGACATAATGAGTCAGGTTACAGACCATGTAACTAGGACCTAGACAGTCAGGTTACAGACCATGTAGCTAGGACCCCTAGACAGTCAGGTTACATACCAGAACAGGGCTCCGGGCAGCCGAGCGGAAATGGAGGAAAACTCGCCTCCCTGCGGACCTGGCATCCTTTCACTCCCTCCTCTCTACATTTTCCTCCTCTGTCTCTGCTGCTAAAGCCACTTTCTACCATTCTAAATTCCAAGCATCTGCTCTAACCTAGGGAAGCTCTTTGCCACCTTCTCCTCCCTCCTGAAGCTCCCCCCTCCTCCCTCTCTGCAGATGACTTCGTCACAACCATTTTGAAAAAGAAGGTCGATGACATCCGATCCTCGTTTGCTAAGTCAAACGACACCGCTGGTTCTGCTCACACTGCCCTACCCTATGCTCTGACCTCTTTCTCCCTCTCTCCAGATGAAATCTCGCGTCTTGTGACGGCCGGCCGCCCAACAACCTGCCCGCTCGACCCTATCCCCTCCTCTCTTCTCAGACCATTTCCGGAGACCTTCTCCCTTACCTCACCTCCGCTCATCAACTCATCCCTGACCGCTGGCTACGTCCCCTCCCGTCTTCAAGAGAGCGAGAGTTGCACCCCTTCTGAAAAAACCTACACTCGATCCCTCCGATGTCAACAACTACAGACCAGTATCCCTTCTCTCTTTCTCTCCAAAACTCTTGAGCATGCCGTCCTTGGCCAGCTCTACCGCTATCTCTCTCAGAATGACCTTCTTGATCCAAATCAGTCAGGTTTCAAGACTAGTCATTCAACTGAGACTGCTCTTCTCTGTATCACGGAGGCGCTCCGCACTGCTAAAGCTAACTCTCTCTCCTCTGCTCTCATCCTTCTAGACCTATCGGCTGCCTTCGATACTGTGAACCATCAGATCCTCCTCTCCACCCTCTCCGAGTTGGGCATCTCCGGCGCGGCCCACGCTTGGATTGCGTCCTACCTGACAGGTCGCTCCTACCAGGTGGCGTGGCGAGAATCTGTCTCCTCACCACGCGCTCTCACCACTGGTGTCCCCCAGGGCTCTGTTCTAGGCCCTCTCTTATTCTCGCTATACACCAAGTCACTTGGCTCTGTCATAACCTCACATGGTCTCTCCTATCATTGCTATGCAGACGACACACAATTAATCTTCTCCTTTCCCCTTCTGATGACCAGGTGGCGAATCGCATCTCTGCATGTCTGGCAGACATATCAGTGTGGATGACGGATCACCACCTCAAGCTGAACCTCAGCAAGACGGAGCTCCTCTTCCTCCCGGGGAAGGACTGCCCGCTCCATGATCTCGCCATCACGGTTGACAACTCCATTGTGTCCTCCTCCCAGAGCGCTAAGAACCTTGGCGTGATCCTGGACAACACCCTGACATTCTCAACTAACATCAAGGCGGTGTCCCGTTCCTGTAGGTTCATGCTCTACAACATCCGCAGAGTACGACCCTGCCTCACACAGGAAGCGGCGCAGGTCCTAATCCAGGCACTTGTCATCTCCCGTCTTGACTACTGCAACTCGCTGTTGGCTGGGCTCCCTGCCTGTGCCATTAAACCCCTACAACTCATCCAGAACGCCGCAGCCCGTCTGGTGTTCAACCTTCCCAAGTTCTCTCCACGTCACCCCGCTCCTCCGCTCTCTCCACTGGCTTCCAGTTGAAGCTCGCATCCGCTACAAGACCATGGTGCTCGCCACGGAGCTGTGAGGGGAACGGCACCTCAGTACCTCCAGGCCCTGATCAGGCCCTACACCCAAACAAGGGCACTGCGTTCATCCACCTCTGGCCTGCTCGCCTCCCTACCACTGAGGAAGTACAGTTCCCGCTCAGCCCAGTCAAAACTGTTCGCTGCTCTGGCCCCCAATGGTGGAACAAACTCCCTCACGACGCCAGGACAGCGGAGTCAATCACCACCTTCCGGAGACACCTGAAACCCCACCTCTTCAAGGAATACCTAGGATAGGGTAAGTAAGGGTAAGTAATCCTTCTCACCCCCCCAACAAGATTTAGATGCAAGTGGCTGTTCCACTGGTTGTCATAGGTGTTTGCACCAATTTGTAAGTCGCTCTGGATAAGAGCGTCTGCTAAATGACTTAAATGTAAATGTAAATGTAGCTAGGACCCCTAGACAGTCAGGTTACAGACCATGTA
>NW_026279920.1:0-2444 GCF_023373465.1 Oncorhynchus keta | reverse complement strand
GTTCATTGAAAATTTTTAAATGACGCACATAGTCTAGTGAACCTAATTGAACCTTACTGAAAACCTAACAAATATATTCCAATATGATCAGATAAATAAAGCAATATTTTCTTATGGCTCTGTCAGTAATCTTTAATTTTCAACAGACACAAAAGACAAATTTCCTTTATATAAAAATCCTCATAACATGAACATTAAATGAAAGAAACCGGTATTCAAGGCACCATCAGTAGCCTATATTTTCTATTTTAGCAAAAGTGGCTAAATTTACTCAAAGAAAAAAACAATAATAGCAATTTTCTATCATCCACTCAACTGAAATATTTTTAAAATATAATTGGATTGAAATACAATAAAATAAAGTGCAAAATCTATTAATCAAAAACAACACTTTGTTTAAGGAGAAGTAACATGCAGTGAAAACAAATATTAAACTTTAACTTTAAACTGAACTGAGTAAAAACTCTAAATATGTGATTACATAGTAATGTTCACTTGTTTGAGGTTGAGGGTGATACTTGGTGGTGTCCCATCTTCCACAAGTTCATCAATGTTCCGGGGTAAGGCTCTGAGCTGAGGAAATCCTCAGAATTGAGTGGAGGTGTTCAGCAGTAAGTCGACTTCAGTGTGATGCTTTGTTCAAGTTCATCAAAGAAAACAGTTGTTCACACAGGTATGTGCTGCCAAACATAGACAACGCTTGAGCAGCCTGGATGCGCAGCTGGGGCATTGTGTCGGGAGGAAACGGGCGAACTCCGCAGCACCCACTGCCGCATATTTTGCTCCTCAGTGCATCATTGCATTGAGGTCAATCAACTCCATTTGGAGGTTTGGTGGTGAGCTTTCCACGTCAACAGCAAATGGGTTACCGAAGCAGTTCCAACCTGCTTTTGTGCTTCAAAGTCAGCAAATCGGCCGAAAGTCAGCGGCAAGCATACCTATTTTATCAGCCAACTGTGCGCCGGAACGCACTGTAGAGAGCTTCTTTCATGGTCTAGCAGCTGGGAAAGTGGCTCAACTTTCTTCCGCATCTGGTGCCTTCCCACAGAGTCAGTTTGGTTTTAAATGCCTTCACTGTACTGTACATATCGAGATGACACGATCCCTGATCCTTGCAGCTGCAAGTTCATTGTATTCAGATGACTCGCAATGTCACACAGAAAAGCCATTTCACACAGAAACATTTCTGCCTCGAGTTGTGTTGTGTCTTTCCTTTGCTGTCCAAGAACAGACAAATCTCCTCACGAAGCCTCGAAACATCTTTGAAGCACCTTTTCCCTGGCTTAGCCATCGCACCTCTGTGTGATAAGGCAAATCACCATGCTCCGTTCTTAACTCCTGTCAGAAATGCCTAGAACTGGCGGTGATTCAAACCTTGGCTCTGATAAAGTTAACTGTGCGCGTGATGATGCTCATTAGCATGCTCCATTTTCAAGGCTTTATCAAGCACAACGCTTCCTGGTGTATGATACAATGATAAGCTGTCAGCTCACCTGTCGAGTTTCTCTCTGCATCTTTTCCCGTATCTTCGCCACCAGTCCGCCCTGTTCACACATCGCAGGTGCTGCGTCGGTTGTCAAACCCACGAGTTTTTCCAAGGCAGCTCCATCTCATTACACATCTGACACCTTTCATACAAATCATGCCCTGTAGCAGTGCCATGCAGGACGTAAAGCCAAAAACCTCTGTCACGCTTAGTGGCTGGAGTCCACTCGCGGATGGAATTGATCAACTGGGCAATGTCAGAAATGTCAGTGCTCTCATCCACAGCCATGAATATGCAATGAAATCTTTCCTTTTTCAAAGCTGCTCTTTAGATTGATGGACAACTGTGTCTATCTTCGGCAATGGTGTTTGCTCAGACTCACATTTAAAAGAGCTGCCTTTTTTCTGGGCAAACTTCGTCAAAACTTTAATCATGCAGTTTCTTGATGAAATCCTCCGTAAACGGCCGAGCTGATTTAGCGATCTTTCGCCAAAATAAAACTGGCCTTGACAGCAGCTCTGGCCTTGCAGATTTGGCTTTTGAACAGAGCTCGTGTCGAGATTTGAGGTCCTCGCTTGCTCCCTCTGCCTTTGTAGCCTTTGTTCCATGTCCGTGAACAAACACTCACCTCCACCTTGTTTGAAACTCCCGGTTCTCAGTGTCCACCTCCGTTCTGCCATTTGATGGGTATCTGAGGGTTAATCTTAGCTGTGATGCTGACAACTGCTGTGCCAATAGATATTCAGAAATGAAGCAGCCTACTGCTCGGTGCGTCACCGCTGCATTGTGGGAAATGTAGTATTGCGCGTAGTGAAAAGATCTATGGCTGCCGGCTTGCCGTGGCGCCGCGGGGGCTTGGGTTCTAATACTGAAATCAAGAGATCATCCCAGGGCCGTCAGAAAACCTTCTCGGCGTGGCCGGATGTGGCCCGCGCGGGCCTTGACTCTGACATATGTG
>NW_026279919.1:0-12353 GCF_023373465.1 Oncorhynchus keta | reverse complement strand
ATTCTAATAATCTCATCTAACTGGGACGGGGGGATGGGATTATGTGTGCCATATTTATTTACCTAGTCTAATAATCTCATCTAACTGGGACGGGGGATGGGATTATGTGTGCCATATTTATTTACCTAGCCTAATAATCTCATCTAACTGGGACGGGGGGATGGGATTATGTGTACCATATTTATTTACCTAGCCTAATAATCTCATCTAACTGGGAAGGGGGGGGTGGGATTATGTGTGCCATATTTATTTACCTAGCCTAATAATCTAATCTAACTGGGACTGGGGGATGGGATTAAGTGTGCCATATTTATTTACCTAGCCTAATAATCTCATCTAACTGGGACGGGGGGGATGGGATTATGTGTGCCATATTTATTTACCTATTCTAATAATCTCATCTAACTGGGACGGGGGATGGGATTATGTGTGCCATATTTATTTACCTTTATTTACCTATTCTAATAATCTCATCTAACTGGGACGGGGGGATGGGATTATGTGTGCCATATTTATTTACTCTAGTCAATAATCTCATCTAACTGGGACGGGGATGGATTATGTGTACCATATTTATTTACCTAGCCTAATAATCTCATCTAACTGGGGACGGGGATACTATGTACCATATTTATTTACCTAGCCTAATAATCTCATCTAACTGGGAAGGGGGGTGATTATGTGCTATATTTATTTACCTAGCCTAATAATCTAATCTAACTGGGGACTGGGGGATTATGTGTGCCATATTTATTTACCTAGCCTAATAATCTCATCTAACTGGGACGGGGGGGTGGATTATGTGTGCCATATTTATTTACCTATTCTAATAATCTCATCTAACTGGGACGGGGGGATTATGTGTGCCATTTTATTTACCTATTAACTAAACTGGGAATTACTTTACATCTTTAACATTTAGCAGACACCTTATCCAGAGCGACTTACAAATTGGGTTCACCTTATGGTGAACAGCCACTTTACAATAGTGCATCTAAATCTTTTAAGGGGGGATTATGTACCATATTTATTTACCTAGCCTAATAATCTCATCTAACTGGGAAGGGGGTGGGATTATGTGTGCCATATTTATTTACCTAGCCTAATAATCTCATCTAACTGGGACGGGGGGATGGGATTATGTGTGCCATATTTATTTACCTAGCCTAATAATCTCATCTAACTGGGACGGGGGGGATGGGATTATGTGTACCATAACTTAGCTAATAATCTCATCTAACTGGGACGGGGGATGGGATTATGTGTGCCATTTATTTATTTAATCTCATCTAACTGGGACGGGGGGGATGGGATTATGTGTACCATATTTATTTACCTATTCTAATAATCTCATCTAACTGGAACGGGGGATGGGATTATGTGTGCCATATTTATTTTCCTAGCCTAATAATCTCATCTAACTGGGACGGGGGATGGGATTATGTGAGCCATTTATTTACCTAGCCTAATAATCTCATCTAACTGGGACGGGGGGGATGGGATTATGTGTGCCATATTTATTTGCCTAGCCTAATAATCTCATCTAACTGGGACTGGGGGAGCGGGGTTAAGTGTGCCATATTTATTTACCTATTCTAATAATCTCATCTAACTGGGACGGGGGATGGGATTATGTGCCATATTTATTTTCCTAGCCTAATAATCTCATCTAACTGGGACGGGGGATGGGATTATGTCCACCTGGCCATGCTGCTGCTCCAGTTTCAACTGGCCTGGGCCCTAGACCATGTCCCAGGACTACCTGACATGATGACCTGTTGTCCCCAGTCCACTGGCCATGCTGCTGCTCCAGTTTCAACTGTTCTGGCTTATTCATTATTCAACCATGCTGGCTTATTTATGAAACATTTGAACATCTTGGCCACGCTCTGTTATAATTCCACCCGCACAGCCAGAAGAGGGACTGGCCACCCCACATATGCTCTCTCTAATTTCTCTTTCTCTCTCTCGAGGACCTGAGCCCCAGACCGTGCCCCAGGACTACCTGACATGTGATGGCTCCTTGCTGTCCCCAGTCCACCTGATCGTGCTGCTGCTCCAGTTTCAACTGTTCTGCCTTATTATTATTCGCCAATTACGCTGGTCATTTATGAACATTTGAACATCTTGGTCATGTTCTGTTATAATTCTACCCGGCACAGCCAGAAGAGGACTGGCCACGATTTGATTTGATTATGTGTACCATATTTATTTACCTAGCCTAATAATCTCATCTAACTGGGACTGGGGGGGGATGGGACTATGTGTGCCATATTTATATACCTAGCCTAATAATCTCATCTAACTGGGACGGGGGGATGGGATTATGTGTGCCATATTTATTTACCTAGCCTAATAATCTCATCTAACTGGGACTGGGGGATGGGATTACGTGTGCCATATTTATTTACCTAGCCTAATAATCTCATCTAACTGGGACTGGGGGGATGGGATTATGTGTGCCATATTTATTTACCTAGCCTAATAATCTCATCTAACTGGGACGGGGGGATGGGATTATGTGTGCCATATTTATTTACCTAGCCTAATAATCTCATCTAACTGGGACGGGGGGGATGGGATTATGTGTGCCATATTTATTTACCTAGCCTAATAATCTCATCTAACTGGGACGGGGGGATGGGATTATGTGTACCATATTTATTTACCTAGCCTAATAATCTCATCTATCTAACCTGGGACTGGGGGATGGGATTATGTGCCATATTTATTTACCTAGCCTAATAATCTCATCTAACTGGGACGGGGGGGATGGGATTATGTGTGCCATATTTATTTACCTATTCTAATAATCTCATCTAACTGGGACGGGGGGATGGGATTATGTGTGCCATATTTATTTACCTAACCTAATAATCTCATCTAACTGGGACGGGGGGATTACATTTACATTACATTTAAGTCATTTAGCAGACACTCTTATCCAGAGCGACTTACAAATTGGTGCATTCACCTTATGACATCCAGTGGAACAGCCACTTTACAATAGTGCATCTAAATCTTTTAAGGGGGGGGGGGATTATGTGTACCATATTTATTTACCTAGCCTAATAATCTCATCTAACTGGGAAGGGGGGATGGGATTATGTGTGCCATATTTATTTACCTAGCCTAATAATCTCATCTAACTGGGACGGGGATGGGATTATGTGTGCCATATTTATTTACCTAGCCTAATAATCTCATCTAACTGGGACGGGGGATGGGATTATGTGTACCATATTTATTTACCTAGCCTAATAATCTCATCTAACTGGGACGGGGGATGGGATTATGTGTGCCATATTTATTTACCTAGCCTAATAATCTCATCTAACTGGGACGGGGGATGGGATTATGTGTGTGCATATTTATTTACCTAGCCTAATAATCTCATCTAACTGGGACGGGGGGATGGGATTATGTGTGCCATATTTATTTACCTAGCCTAATAATCTCATCTAACTGGGACGGGGGATGGGATTATGTGTGCCATATTTATTTACCTAGCCTAATAATCTCATCTAACTGGGACTGGGGGATGGGATTATGTGTACCATATTTATTTACCTAGCCTAATAATCTCATCTAACTGGGACGGGGGATGGGATTATGTGTGCCATATTTATTTACCTAGTCTAATAAGCAGCTGAGCAACTAACGGAGGGATGGGATGAGGAGAGAGAGTAGCCTGCACCTAACTGACATGCACATTACACTCCTTTATTTGGGGTATAGAGAGGGACTGAGGAGAGCGGGAGGGTAAGGAGAGACAGGATGAGGAGAGAGTAGCCTGCACCTAACTGACATGCACATTACACTCCTTTATTTGGGGTATAGAGAGGGGGGTAGAGCGGGAGGGTAAGGAGAGACAGGATGAGGAGAGAGTAGCCTGCACCTAACTGACATGCACATTACACTCCTTTATTTGGGGTATAGAGAGGAGGGGTAGAGCGGGATAAGGAGAGACAGGATGAGGAGAGAGTAGCCTGCACCTAACTGACATGCATTACACTCCTTTATTTGGGGTATAGAGAGGGAGGGGTAGGCGGGAGGGTAAGGAGAGACAGGATGAGGAGAGAGTAGCCTGCACCTAACTGACATGCACATTACACTCCTTTACTTGGGGTATAGAGAGGGAGGGGTAGAGCGGGAGGGTAAGGAGAGACAGGATGAGGAGAGAGTAGCCTGCACCTAACTGACATGCACATTACACTCCTTTATTTGGGGTATAGAGAGGGAGGTAGGCGGGAGGGTAAGGAGAGACAGGATGAGGAGAGAGTAGCCTGCACCTAACTGACATGCACATTAACTCCTTTATTTGGGGTATAGAGAGGGAGGGGGTCAGACAGGGCAAGGAGAGACAGGATGAGGAGAGAGTAGCCTGCACCTAACTGACATGCACATTACACTTTATTTGGGGTATAGAGAGGGAGGGGTAGAGCGGGAGGGTAAGGAGAGACAGGATGAGGAGAGAGTAGCCTGCACCTAACTGACATGCACATTACACTCCTTTATTTGGGGTATAGAGAGGGAGGGGTAGAGCGGGAGGTAAGGAGAGACAGGATGAGGAGAGAGTAGCCTGCACCTAACTGACATTTTACACTCCTTTATTTGGGGTATGATGAGGGAGGGTAGCGGAGAAGGAGAGACTGAGTTAGAGAGAGTAGCCTGCACCTAACTGACATGCACATTACACATTTGGGGTATAGAGCAGGGTAAGGAGAGACAGGATGAGGAGAGAGTAGCCTGCACAACACATCCATTACAATCCTTTATTTGGAACCACATCATTTGTCACAGATGCAGAGTGCAGAGATCCTGAGTTAATTGATTCTCCCCCACAAGCACACGCACACACACTCCCCTACACACACACACACACTCCCCCACACACGCACACTCCCTACACACACACACACACACTCCCCCACACACACACACACACACACACACACACACACACACACACACACACACACACACACACACACACACACACACACACACACACACACCCACACACACACACACACACACACACACACACACACACACACACACACACACACACACACACACACACACACACACACACACACACACACACACACACACACACACACACACACACACACACCCCTCCACACACACACACACACTCCACTTCACACGCCCATGAAAACACTCTAATAACAGGGGCTTATCGAACAGATTTGCTGCTAAGGCCCAGGTGGAGGGAGGTAATATGCCAGGCTGAGGTCAAACTGGATTAGTTAGAGGGATAGATAGATAGAGGTCTCACTGGATTAGTTAGGGGTTAGGTGGATTAGTTAGGGGGATAGGTAGATAGAGGTCTAACTGGATTAGTTAGTGGGATAGGTAGATAGTTAGGTCTAACTGGATTAGTTAGGGGGATAGGTAGATAGAGGTCTAACTGGATTAGTTAGGGGTTAGGTGGATTAGTTAGGGGGATAGGTAGATAGAGGTCTAACTGGATTAGTTAGGGGATAGGTAGATAGAGGTCTAACTGGATTAGTTAGGCGGGATGGGTCTAGAATAGAGGTCTAACTGTATTAGTTAGGGGGATAGGTAGACAGAGGTCTAACTGGATTAGTTAGGGGATAGGTAGATAGAGGTCTAACTGGATTAGTTAGGGGGATAGGTAGACAGAGGTCTAACTGGATTAGTTAGGGTGATAGGTAGATAGAGATCCATTCCTGAGGCTCTAACTGGATTAGTTAGGGATAGGTAGGTAGAGGTCTATCCATTCTGGATTGTGAGGGGGGATAGGTAGATTCCAGAGGTCTAACTGGATTGCTCTATCCATTCCTGGTCTGATCCATTCCTGAGTCTGTCTAACTGGATCTAGTTAGGGGTAGGTAGATAGAGGTCCTGACTGCTATATAGTTAGAGTAGGTCTAGATTCAGAGGTCTAATTCCTGGATTGTTAGGGGGATGAGTCTGCTCTACAGAGTCTGTCTAACTGGATCTGTTATCCATTCAGGTAGATCCATTCAGGTCTAACTGGATTAGTTGAGGGATAGGTAGACAGAGGTCTAACTGCTAGGTAGATGAGGTCTATAGGTAGGTAGCCCATTTGCAATATATACCTGTAGTGTTATTTCTCAGTGCTGAAAAAGACTTTCCATTTCTTCTTCCCGACCTGGATCCTTTGTTTGAACTTCCATCCATTCCTGAGTCTGCTCTATCCATTCCTGAGTCTGCTCTATCCATTCCCGAGTCTGCTCTATCCATTCCTGAGTCTGCTCTATCCATTCCAGAGTCTGCTCTATCCATTCCTGAGTCTGCTCTATCAATTCCTGAGTCTGCTCTCTATCCATTCAGAGTCTGCTCTTCCAGAATCTGCTCCATTCCTGAGTCTGCTCTATCCATTCCTGAGTCTGCTCTATCCATTCCTGAGTCTGCTCTATCCATTCCAGAGTCTGCTCTATCATTCCCTGAGTCTGCTCTATCCATTCCTGAGTCTGCTCTATCCATTCCTGAGTCTGCTCTATCCATTCCAGAGTCTGCTCTATCCATTCCTGAGTCTGCTCTATCCATTCCTGAGTCTTCTCTATCCATTCCTGAGTCTGCTCTATCCATTCCTGAGTCTGCTCTATCCATTCCTGAGTCTGCTCTATCCATTCCAGAGTCTGCTCTATCCATTCCTGAGTCTACTCTATCCAGAGTCTTCCATTCCTAGTCTGCTCTATCCATTCCTGAGTCTGCTCTATCCATTCCAGAGTCTCTATTCCTGAGTCCATCCATTCCTGAGTCTGATCCATTCCTGAGTCTGCTCTATCCATTCCAGCTCTATCATTCCTGATCTATCCATTCCTGAGTCTATCCATTCCCTGAGTCTGCTCTATCTTTGAGGTCTGCTCTATCCATTCAAGAGTCTGCTCTATCCATTCCTGAGTCTGCTCTCTATCCCTGAGTCTGCTCTATCCATTCCCAGAGTCTGCTCTATCCATTCCTGAGTCTGCTCTATCCATTCCAGAGTCTGCTCTGTCCAAAACGCAGTCTGCTCTATCCATTCCCTGAGTCTGCTCTATCCGGAGTGCACAGTCTGCTCTATCATTCCTGACTCTGCTCTATAAAGTTCAGTCCCTGGGCAATAAAGCAGAAAGAGCTCCCTTGAGCAGACTCACCGCTTGGAGTGCATACCATCTATCGCTTCCAAGTATATTGCTCGATGAAGTTCAGTCCTAGAGTAAAGTAGGGAGCTCCAGAGAGCAGTATCACCGCTTGGGGCCATCCTGCACGTCCACAGCACCGCAGGGCTCTCCAGAGGTGGTGTCGGCACAACACCTCACCAGGGCCATCCTGCCTGCCCTCCAGGACACCGCAGCACTCACTCTCAGAGGAGTGGTGGGTCGGCACAACGCCTCTCCACCAGGGCCACCCTGCCTGCCCTCAGGACACCTACAGCACCTCAGGGCTCTCAGAGTGGTGTAGTCGGGCACAACACCTCACCAGGGCCACCCCTGCCTGCCCTCTACAGCACCGCAGGGCTCTCCAGAGGTGGAGTCGGCACAACACCTCACCAGGGCCACCCTGCCTGCCCTCTACAGCACCGCAGAGAGACTCTCCAGAGGGTGGTGGAGTCGGCACAACCTCACCAGGGCCACCCTGCCTGCCCTCAGGACACCTACAGCACCTCAGGGGCTCTCCAGAGGTGGTGTAGTCCCGGCTTCGCCTCACCAGGGCCACCCTGCCTGCCCTCTACAGCACCTCAGGGCTCTCCAGAGAATTGGGTGGAGTCGGCACAACGCCTCACCAGGGCCACCCTGCCTGCCCTCTACAGCACCGCAGGGCTCTCCAGAGGGTGGTAGGTCGGCACAACGCCTCACCAGGGCCACCCTGCCTGCCCTCCAGGACACCTACAGCACCTCAGGGCTCTCCAGAGGGTGGTGGAGTCGGCACAACACCTCACCAGGGCCACCCTGCCTGCCCTCCAGGACACCTACAGCACCTCAGGGCTCTCCAGAGGGTGGTGGAGTCGGCACAACGCCTCACCAGGGCCACCCTGCCTGCCCTCTACAGCACCGCAGGGCTCTCCAGAGGGTGGTGGAGTCGGCACAACGCCTCACCAGGGCCACCCTGCCTGCCCTCCAGGACACCTACAGCACCTCAGGGCTCTCCAGAGGGTGGTGTAGTCGGCACAACACCTCACCAGGGCCACCCTGCCTGCCCTCCAGGACACCTACAGCACCTCAGGGCTCTCCAGAGGGTGGTGGAGTCGGCACAACGCCTCACCAGGGCCACCCTGCCTGCCCTCCAGGACACCTACAGCACCTCAGGGCTCTCCAGAGGGTGGTGGAGTCGGCACAACGCCTCACCAGGGCCACCCTGCCTGCCCTCCAGGACACCTACAGCACCTCAGGGCTCTCCAGAGGGTGGTGGAGTCGGCACAACGCCTCACCAGGGCCACCCTGCCTGCCCTCCAGGACACCTACAGCACCTCAGGGCTCTCCAGAGGGTGGTGGAGTCGGCACAACGCCTCACCAGGGCCACCCTGCCTGCCCTCCAGGACACCTACAGCACCTCAGGGCTCTCCAGAGGGTGGTGGAGTCGGCACAACGCCTCACCAGGGCCACCCTGCCTGCCCTCCAGGACACCTACAGCACCTCAGGGCTCTCCAGAGGGTGGTGGAGTCGGCACAACGCCTCACCAGGGCCACCCTGCCTGCCCTCCAGGACACCTACAGCACCTCAGGGCTCTCCAGAGGGTGGTGGAGTCGGCACAACGCCTCACCAGGGCCACCCTGCCTGCCCTCCAGGACACCTACAGCACCTCAGGGCTCTCCAGAGGGTGGTGGAGTCGGCACAACGCCTCACCAGGGCCACCCTGCCTGCCCTCTGCAGGACACCTACAGCACCTCAGGGCTCTCAGAGGGTGGTGGAGTGGCACAACGCTCACCAGGGCCACCCTGCCTGCCCTCCAGGACACCCCTACAGCACCTCTTGGGCTCTCCAGAGGAGTGGTGGAGCTCGGCACAACGCTCACCAGGGCCACCCTGCCTGCCCTCCAGGACACCTACAGCACCTCAGGGCTCAGAGGGTGGTGGAGTCGGCACAACGCCTCACCAGGGCCACCCTGCCTGCCCTCCAGGACACCTACAGCACCGCAGGCTCTCAGAGGTGGTGGAGTCGGCCCTGGCCCTCACCAGGGCCACCCTGCCTGCCCTCCAGGACACCTACAGCACCTCAGGGGCTCTCCAGAGGGTGGTGGAGTCGGTAACGCCTCACCAGGGCCACCCTGCCTGCCCTCCCAGGACATCTACAGCACCGCAGAACTCTCCAGAGGGTGGTGGAGTCGGCACAACGCCTCACCAGGGCCACCCTGCCTGCTCTCCAGGACACCTACAGCACCTCAGGGGCTCTCCAGAGGGGTGGTGGAGTCGGCTCAACGCCTCACCAGGGCCACCTGCCTGCCCTCCCAGGACACCTACAGCACCTCAGGGCTCTCAGAGGGTGGTGGAGTCGGCACAACGCCTCACCAGGGCCACCCTGCCTGCCCTCCAGGACATCTACAGCACCGCAGGGCTCAGAGGTGGTGGAGTCGGCACAACGCCTCACCAGGGCCACCCCTGCCTGCCCTCCAGGACACCTACAGCACCTCAGGGCTCTCAGAGGGTGGTGGAGTCGGCACAACGCCTCACCAGGGCCACCCTGCCTGCCCTCCAGGACACCTACAGCACCTCAGGGCTCTCCAGAGGGTGGTGGAGTCGGCCTGCGCCTCACCAGGGCCACCCTGCCTGCCCTCCAGGACACCCCAGCACCTCAGGGCTCTCCCAGAGGGTGGTGGAGTCGGCACAACGCCTCACCAGGGCCACCCTGCCTGCCCTCCAGGACACCTACAGCACCTCAGGGCTCTCAGAGGGTGGTGGAGTCGGCATGAACCCTCACCAGGGCCACCCTGCCTGCCCTCCAGGACACCTACAGCACCTCAGGGCTCTCAGAGGGTGGTGGAGTCGGCACAACGCCTCACCAGGGCCACCCTGCCTGCCCTCCAGGACACCTACAGCACCTCAGGGCTCTCAGAGGGTGGTGGAGTCGGCACAACGCTCCTCACCAGGGCCACCCTGCCTGCCCTCCAGGACACCTACAGCACCTCAGGGCTCTCCAGAGGAGTGGTGGGTCGGCACAACGCCTCACCAGGGCCACCCTGCCTGCCCTCCAGGACACCTACAGCACCTCAGGGGCTCTCAGAGGGTGGTGGAGTCGGCACAACGCCTCACCAGGGCCACCCTGCCTGCCCTCCAGGACACCTCACAGCACCTCAGGGCTCTCCCGAGGGTGGTGGAGTCGGCACAACGCCTCACCAGGGCCACCCTGCCTGCCCTCCAGGACACCTACAGCACCTCAGGGCTCTCCAGAGGGTGGTGGAGTCGGCACAACGCCTCACCAGGGCCACCCCTGCCTGCCCTCCAGGACACCTACAGCACCTCAGGGCTCTCCAGAGGGTGGTGGAGTCGGCACAACGCCTCACCAGGGCCACCCTGCCTGCCCTCCAGGACACCTACAGCACCGCAGGGCTCTCCAGAGGGTGTGGAGCCACACACCCCCTCACCAGGGCCACCCTGCCTGTCCAGACACCTACAGCCACATCCTCAGGGTTTCCAGAGGGTGGTGGAGTCGGCACAACGCCTCATCAGCAGCCACCTCCCTGCCTGCCCTCCAGGACACCTACAGCACCTCAGGGCTCAGAGGTGGAGTCGGCACAACGCCGGTCCGCTGCTCACCTCTGCCTCTGCCCTCCAGGACACCTAGCAGCAATTCCAGGCCTTCCCAGAGGTGGCAGGCCGGCACAACGCCTCACCAGGGCTACCCTGCCTGCCCTCCAGGACACCTACAGCACCTCAGGGCTCTCCAGAGGGTGGTGGAGTCGGCACAACGCCTCACCAGGGCCACCCTGCCTGCCCTCCAGGACACCTACAGCACCTCAGGGCTCTCCAGAGGGTGGTGGAGTCGGCACAACGCCTCACCAGGGCCACCCTGCCTGCCCTCCAGGACACCTACAGCACCTCAGGGCTCTCCAGAGGGTGGTGGAGTCGGCACAACGCCTCACCAGGGCCACCCTGCCTGCCCTCCAGGACACCTACAGCACCTCAGGGCTCTCCAGAGGGTGGTGGAGTCGGCACAACGCCTCACCAGGGCCACCCTGCCTGCCCTCCAGGACACCTACAGCACCTCAGGGCTCTCCAGAGGGTGGTGGAGTCGGCACAACGCCTCACCAGGGCCACCCTGCCTGCCCTCCAGGACACCTACAGCACCTCAGGGCTCTCCAGAGGGTGGTGGAGTCGGCACAACGCCTCACCAGGGCCACCCTGCCTGCCCTCCAGGACACCTACAGCACCTCAGGGCTCTCCAGAGGGTGGTGGAGTCGGCACAACGCCTCACCAGGGCCACCCTGCCTGCCCTCCAGGACACCTACAGCACCTCAGGGCTCTCCAGAGGGTGGTGGAGTCGGCACAACGCCTCACCAGGGCCACCCTGCCTGCCCTCCAGGACACCTACAGCACCTCAGGGCTCTCCAGAGGGTGGTGGAGTCGGCACAACGCCTCACCAGGGCCACCCTGCCTGCCCTCCAGGACATCTACAGCACCGCAGGGCTCTCCAGAGGGTGGTGGAGTCGGCACAACGCCTCACCAGGGCCACCCTGCCTGCTCTCCAGGACACCTACAGCACCTCAGGGCTCTCCAGAGGGTGGTGGAGTCGGCACAACGCCTCACCAGGGCCACCCTGCCTGCCCTCCAGGACACCTACAGCACCTCAGGGCTCTCCAGAGGGTGGTGGAGTCGGCACAACGCCTCACCAGGGCCACCCTGCCTGCCCTCCAGGACATCTACAGCACCGCAGGGCTCTCCAGAGGGTGGTGGAGTCGGCACAACGCCTCACCAGGGCCACCCTGCCTGCTCTCCAGGACACCTACAGCACCTCAGGGCTCTCCAGAGGGTGGTGGAGTCGGCACAACGCCTCACCAGGGCCACCCTGCCTGCCCTCTACAGCACCGCAGGGCTGTCCAGAGGGTGGTGTAGTCGGCACAACACCTCACCAGGGCCACCCTGCCTGCCCTCTACAGCACCGCAGGGCTGTCCAGAGGGTGGTGGAGTCGGCACAACGCCTCACCAGGGCCACCCTGCCTGCCCTCCAGGACATCTACAGCACCTCAGGGCTCTCCAGAGGGTGGTGGAGTCGGCACAACGCCTCACCAGGGCCACCCTGCCTGCCCTCTACAGCACCGCAGGGCTGTCCAGAGGGTGGTGGAGTCGACACAACGCCTCACCAGGGCCACCCTGCCTGCCCTCCAGGACATCTACAGCACCCCAGGGCTCTCCAGAGGGT
>NW_026279918.1:0-6846 GCF_023373465.1 Oncorhynchus keta | reverse complement strand
CAGTTTTCAGTTCTTTCCACAGATTCTCGATTGGATTCAGGTCTGGACTTTGACTTGGCCATTCTAACACCTGGATATGTTTGGTTTTTGAACCATCTCCAATGTGGAGTTTTGCTTTATGTTTTGGATCATTGTCTTGTTGGCAGACAAATCTCCGTCCCAGTCTCAGGTCTTTTGCAGACTCCATCAGGTTTTCTTCCCAGAATATGAGTCGCTATTGGCTCCATCCATCTGCCCGTCCAATTTTAACCATCTTCCCTGTCCCTGCTGAAGAAAAGCAGGCCCAAACCATGATGCCGCCACCATGTTTGACAGTGGGGATGGTGTGTTTCCAGAGGTGATGCGCTGTGGTGCTTTTCACGCCAAGCATAGCGCTTTGCATTGTTGCAAAAAGTCTCAATTTTGGTTTCCATCTGACCAGAGCACCTTCTTCCACATGTTTGGTGTGTCTCCCAGGTGGCTTGTGGCAAACTTTACAAACGACACTTTTTATGGATATCTTTAAGAAATGGCTTTCTTCTTGCCACTCTTCCATAAAGGCCAGATTTGTGCAATATACGACCGATTGTTGTCCTATGGACAGAGTCTCCCACCTCAGCTGCAGATCTCTGCGTCTAACCCAGAGTGATCATGGGCCTCTTTGGCTGCATCTCTGATCAGTCTTCTCCTCTTTGTATGAGCTGAAAGTTTAGAGGGACGGCCAGGTCTTGGTAAATTTGCAGTGGTCTGATACTCCTTCCATTTCAATATTATCGCTTGCACCGTGCTCCTTGGGATGTTTAAAGCTTGGGAAATCTTTTTGTATCCAAATCCGGCTTTAAACTTCTTTACAACAGTATCTCGGACCTGCCTGGTGTGTTCCTTGTTCTTCATGATGCTCTCTGCGCTTTTATCGGACCTCTGAGACTATCACAGTGCAGGTGCATTTATACAGAGACTTGATTACACACAGGTGGATTGTATTTATCATCATTAGTCATTTAGGTCAACATTGGATCATTCAGAGATCCTCACTGAACTTCTGGAGAGAGTTTGCTGCACTGAAAGTAAAGGGGCTGAATAATTTTGCACGCCCAATTTTTCAGTTTTTGATTTGTTAAAAAGTTTGAAATATCCAATACATGTCGTTCCACTTCATGATTGTGTCCCACTTGTTGTTGATTCTTCACAAAAAATACAGTTTTATATCTTTATGTTTGAAGCCTGAAATGTGGCAAAAGGTCGCAAAGTTCAAGGGGGCCGAATACTTTCGCAAGGCACTGTATATATATATATATTCAAAAATATACAGTACCAGTCAAAAGTTTGGACACACCTACTCATTCAATGTTTTTCTTTATTTTGACTATTTTCTACATTGTAGAATAATAGTGAAGACATCAAAACTATGAAATAACACACACGGAATCATGAAGTAACCAAAAAGGTATTGAACAAATCAAAATATATTTTTGATTTTAGATTCTTCAAAGTAGCCACCCTTTGCCTTGATGACAGCTTTGAAAGTTCTTGGCATTCTCTCAACCATATTCACCTGGAATGCTTTTCCAACAGTCTTGAAGGAGTTCCCACATATGCTGAGCACATGTTGGCTGCTTTTCCTTCACTCTGCCGTCCAACTCATCCCAAACATCTCAATTGGATTGAGGTCAGGTGATTGTGGATGCCAGGTCATCTGATGCAGCACTCCATCACTCTCCTTCTTGGTCAAATAGCCCTTACACAGCCTGGAGGTGTGCTGGGTCGTTGTCCGTTTGAAAAACAAATGACAGTCCCACTAAGCGCAAACAAGATAGGATGGCGTATCACTGCAGAATGCTGAGGTTAAGTGTGCCTTGAATTCTAAATAAATCACTGACAGTGTCACCAGCAAAACATCCCAACATTATCACAACTCCTCCTCCATGCTTCATGGTGGGAACCACACATGCGGATATCATCCATTCACCTACGCTGCGTCTCACACACTGCGTTTGTAACCAAAAATCTCAAGTTTGGACTCTGACCGAAGCACAGATTTCCATTGCTCGTGTTTCTTGGCCAAAGCAAGTCTCTTCTTATTGAAGTCCTTTAGTACTGATTTCTTTGCAGCAATTCGACCATGAAGCCCTGATTCACACAGTCTCCTCTGAACAGTTGATGTTGAGATGTGTCTGTTACTTGAACTGTGAAGCATTTATTTGGGCTGCAATAACTGAGGCTGGTAACTCTAATGAACTTATCCTCTGCAGCAGAGGTAACTGTGGGTCTTCCTTTCCTGTGTTGGTTCTCAGCAGAGCCAGTTTCAACATGGCACTTGATGGTTTTTGCGGCCGCACTTGAAGAAACTTTCAAAGTTCTTGAAATATTCCGTATTAACTTACCTTCATGTCTTAAAGTAATGAATAACTGTTGTTTCTCTTTGCTTATTTGAGCTGTTCCTGCCATAATATGGACATGGTCTTTTAGCAAATAGGCCTATCTTCTGTATACCACCCTTTCCTTGTCTCAATACAACTTATTGGCTCAAACGCATTAAGACAGAAAGAAATTCCACAAATGAACTTTTAACAAGGCACACCTGTTAATTGAAATGCATTCAGGTGACTACTTCATAAAGCTGGTTGTGAGAATGCAAAGAGTGTGCAAAGCTGTCATCAAGGCAAAAAAAATTAAAATATATTTAGATTTGTTTCACACTTTTTGATTACAACATAATAATTCAAGTTGGCTGCTAGTGAATCTCTACTCTGAATAGCTCCTTCCAGCTCATCCGACAGCTACTCAATTGGATTGAGATCTGGTGACTGGGCAGGCCACTGCAGTAAGCTGAATTCTTTCATGTTCATGGAACCATTCCTGGACAATCCTAGCCTTGTGGCATAGGGCATGATCCTGCTGAAAAAATATATTCGAAGACATACTGCTGGCATGAAGGGATGCACCTGATTGGCAATGATGTTCCAGATATCCTGTGGCATTCAAACGTGGCTCCACTTTCATCAAGGGGCCCAGTGTGTGCCACGAATACACACCCCATATCATTACCACCAGCCTCCAATGTTGACAGGCGGCACAATGGATGCATGTACTCATGTGGTTCTTTCCATACCCTAGTCCTCCCATCAGCGTGAAACAGCAGGTACCAGGATTCATCAGACCAGGCAATGTTTTTCCAATTCTCCAGTGTCCAATGTTTTCATTCCTTATCTCACTACATCCACTGTTTCTTGTATTTTTGCTGAAAGAATTGGAACTCTGAGGTCGTCGGCTGCCGTACACCATTTGTGTCAAGGTACAACGATTTGTGTATTCTTTTATGTGTCTTCGGGCACCAATGTTGTACTGGACTGTCAATTGACTAACTGTAGCCCGTCTGTTGCTCTGCAAAGTTCGTGTCAGCCTGCTTTGTCCTCTCTCGTCAATAACCCATTTTTGACCAACGGCCTACCGTTGGCTAGTGGTCCCTTTGGGTGGTGGACCATTCTTGATACACACGGGAAACCCAACAGTGTTGAAGACCTTGACACACTCAAACTGGTGCATCTGGCACCTAGTACCGTTCCCCCTTTCAAAGGCACTTAAATATTTTGTCTTTCCCATTCACCCTCTGAATAGCACACATACACAATCCATGTCTCAATTGTTTCAAGGCTTAAAAATCGTTCTTTAACCTGCATCATCCCCTTCATCTACACTGACTGACGTGTATTTAACAGGTGACATCAATAAGGGATCATAGCTTTCACCTGAATTCACCTGGTCAGTCTATGTCATGGAAATATGAGGATGAGGAGGGAGAGATGAAGGGGAGGGACATCCAATGATTCATTGCAGCAGAGCAGAGCCCTCTTTCTTCCTTCCCCTCTCTCTCGCTCTCTCTCGTGTTAATGTTTTGTACACTCAGTGTATGTATTTATGTATGTGTATATATACAGTACCAGTCAAAAGTTTGGACACACCTACTCATTCAAGGGTTTTTCTTTATTTTTTACTATTTTCCACATTGTACAATAGTAGTGAAGACATCAAAACTATGAAATAACATATGGAGTCATGTAGTAGTCAAAAAGTGTTAAACAAATCAACGAACGACTTGATTAGTGTAGTGTCAACAACGCAGCTACTGCCAGCTAGCCTACTTTAGCAGTACTGTATCATTTTAATCATTTTAGTCAATAAGATTCTTGCTACGTAGCTTAACTTTCTGAACATTCGAGACGTGTAGTCCGCTTGTCACCAATTTCCTTGCATTAGCGAGCCTTCTGCAGCCTAACTATGTGTCTGTCTATCCCTGTTCTCTCTCTCTGCACAGACCATACAAACACTCCACGCAACGTGGCATGACCACCTAACCTGGTGGTGGAGAGTTCATCCAATGAGCTTGATGCCTTGATAAGCTCCTTTCCTGAGGACGGCTCACCTCTCACAGTTCTGGGCGACTTTAACCTCCCCCGTCTACCTTTGACTCATTCCTCTCTGCCTCCTTCTTTCCACTCCTCTCCTCTTTTGACCTCACCCTCTCACCTTCCCCCCTACTCACAAGGCAGGCAATACGCTTGACCTCATCTTTACTAGATGCTGTTCTTCCACTAACCTCATTGCAACTCCCTCCAAGTCTCCGACCACTACCTTGTATCCTTTTCCCTCTCGCTCTCATCCAACACTTCCCACACTGCCCCTACTCGGATGGTATCGCGCCGTCCCAACCTTCGCTCTCTCTCCCCCGCTACTCTCTCCTCTTCCATCCTATCTTCTCTTCCCTCTGCTCAAACTTTCTCCAACCTATCTCCTGATTCTGCCTCCTCAACCCTCCTCTCCTCCCTTACTGCATCCTTTGACTCCCTATGTCCCCTATCCTCCAGGCCGGCTCGGTCCTCCCCTCCGCTCCGTGGCTCGACGACTCATTGCGAGCTCACAGAACAGGGCTCCGGGCAGCCGAGCGGAAATGGAGGAAAACTCGCCTCCCTGCGGACCTGGCATCCTTTCACTCCCTCCTCTCTACATTTTCCTCCTCTGTCTCTGCTGCTAAAGCCACTTTCTACCATTCTAAATTCCAAGCATCTGCCTCTAACCTAGGAAGCTCTTTGCCACCTTCTCCTCCTCCTGAATCCTCCCCCCTCCCTCCTCCTCTCTGCAGATGACTTCGTCAACCATTTTGAAAAGAAGGTCGACGACATCCGATCCTCGTTTGCTAAGTCAAAGCGACACCGCTGGTTCTGCTCACACTGCCCTACCCTATGCTCTGACCTCTTTCTCCCCTCTCTCTCCAGATGAAATCTCGCGTCTTGTGACAGCCGGCCGCCCAACAACCTGCCCGCTTGACCCTATCCCCTCCTCTCTTCTCCAGACCATTTCCGGAGACCTTCTCCCTTACCTCACCTCGCTCATCAACTCATCCCTGACCGCTGGCTACGTCCCTCCGTCTTCAAGAGAGCGAGAGTTGCACCCCTTCTGAAAAAACCTACACTCGATCCCTCCGATGTCAACAACTACAGACCAGTATCCCTTCTCTCTTTTCTCTCCAAAACTCTTGAGCGTGCCGTCCTTGGCCAGCTCTACCGCTATCTCTCTCAGAATGACCTTCTTGATCCAAATCAGTCAGGTTTCAAGACTAGTCATTCAACTGAGACTGCTCTTCTCTGTATCACGGAGGCGCTCCGCACTGCTAAAGCTAACTCTCTCTCCTCTGCTCTCATCCTTCTAGACCTATCGGCTGCCTTCGATACTGTGAACCATCAGATCCTCCTCTCCACCCTCTCCGAGTTGGGCATCTCCGGCGCGGCCCACGCTTGGATTGCGTCCTACCTGACAGGTCGCTCCTACCAGGTGGGCGTGGCGAGGAATCTGTCTCCTCACCACGCGCTCTCACCACTGGTGTCCCCCAGGGCTCTGTTCTAGGCCCTCTCTTATTCTCGCTATACACCAAGTCACTTGGCTCTGTCATAACCTCACATGGTCTCTCCTATCATTGCTATGCAGACGACACACAATTAATCTTCTCCTTTCCCCCCTTCTGATGACCAGGTGGCGAATCGCATCTCTGCATGTCTGGCAGACATATCAGTGTGGATGACGGATCACCACCTCAAGCTGAACCTCAGCAAGGCAGACTCCTCTTCCTCCCGGGAAGGACTGCCCGTTCCATGATCTCGCCATCACGGTTGACAACTCCATTGTGTCCTCCTCCCAGGCGCTAAGAACCTTGGCGTGATCCTGGACAACACCCTGGCGTTCTCAACTAACATCAAGGCGGTGTCCCGTTCCTGTAGGTTCATGCTCTACAACATCCGCAGAAGTACGACCCTGCCTCACACAGGAAGCGGCGCAGGTCCTAATCCAGGCACTTGTCATCTCCGTCTTGATTCCCCGCTCCTCCGCTCTCTCCACTGGCTTCCAGTTGAAGCTCGCATCCGCTACAAGACCATGGTGCTCGCCTACGGAGCTGTGAGGGGAACGGCACCTCAGTACCTCCAGGCTCTGATCAGGCCCTACACCCAAACAAGGGCACTGCGTTCATCCACCTCTGGCCTGCTCGCCTCCCTACCACTGAGGAAGTACAGTTCCCGCTCAGCCCAGTCAAAACTGTTCGCTGCTCTGGCCCCCAATGGTGGAACAAACTCCCTCACGACGCCAGGACAGCGGAGTCAATCACCACCTTCCGGAGACACCTGAAACCCCACCTCTTCAAGGAATACCTAGGATAGGGTAAGTAAGGGTAAGTAATCCTTCTCACCCCCCTTCTCCCCCAACAAGATTTAGATGCAAGTGGCTGTTCCACTGGTTGTCATAAGGTGTATGCACCAATTTGTAAGTCGCTCTGGATAAGAGCGTCTGCTAAATGACTTAAATGTAAATGTAAATGTA
>NW_026279917.1:0-5166 GCF_023373465.1 Oncorhynchus keta | reverse complement strand
CAGTTTTCAGTTCTTTCCACAGATTCTCGATTGGATTCAGGTCTGGACTTTGACTTGGCCATTCTAACACCTGGATATGTTTATTTGTGAACCATTCCTTTGCAGATTCTGCTTTATGTTTTGGATCATTGTCTTGATGGAAGACAAATCTCCGTCCCAGTCTCAGGTCTTTTGCAGACTCCATCAGGTTTTCTTCCAGAATGGTCCTGTATTTGGCTCCATCCACCTTCCCATCAATTGTAACCATCTTCCCTGTCCCTGCTGAAGAAAAGCAGGCCCAAACCATGATGCTGCCACCACCATGTTTGACAGTGGGGATGGTGTGTTCAGAGTGATGGGCTGTGTTGCTTTTACGCCAAACATAACGTTTTGCATTGTTGCCAAAAGTTCCATTTTGGTTTCATCTGACCAGAGCACCTTCTTCCACATGTTTGGTGTGTCTCCCAGGTGGCTTGTGGCAAACTTTAAACTTTATCTTTAAGAAATGGCTTTCTTCTTGCCACTCTTCCATAAAGGCCAGATTTGTGCAATATACGACTGATTGTTGTCCTATGGACAGAGTCTCCCACCTCAGCTGTAGATCTCTGCAGTTCATCCAGAGTGATCATGGGCCTCTTGGCTGCATCTCTGATCAGTCTTCTCCTTGCGCTCTCACCACTAGTGTCCCCCAGGGCTCTGTTCTAGGCCCTCTCCTATTCTCGCTATACACCAAGTCACTTGGCTCTGTCATAACCTCACATGGTCTCTCCTATCATTGCTATGCAGACGACACACAATTAATCTTCTCCTTTCCCCCTTCTGATGACCAGGTGGCGAATCGCATCTCTGCATGTCTGGCAGACATATCAGTGTGGATGACGGATCACCACCTCAAGCTGAACCTCGGCAAGACGGAGCTCCTCTTCCTCCCGGGGAAGGACTGCCCGTTCCATGATCTCGCCATCACGGTTGACAACTCCATTGTGTCCTCCTCCCAGAGCGCTAAGAACCTTGGCGTGATCCTGGACAACACCCTGTCGTTCTCAACTAACATCAAGGCGGTGGCCCATTCCTGTAGGTTCATCCTCTACAACATCCGCAGAGTACGACCCTGCCTCACACAGGAAGCGGCGCAGGTCCTAATCCAGGCACTTGTCATCTCCCGTCTGGATTACTGCAACTCGCTGTTGGCTGGGCTCCCTGCCTGTGCCATTAAACCCCTACAACTCATCCAGAACGCCGCAGCCCGTCTCGTGTTCAACCTTCCCAAGTTCTCTCACGTCACCCCGCTCCTCCGCTCTCTCCACTGGCTTCCAGTTGAAGCTCGCATCCGCTACAAGACCATGGTGCTTGCCTAGGGAGCTGTGAGGGAACGGCACCTCAGTACCTCCAGGCTCTGATCAGGCCCTACACCCAAACAAGGGCACTGCGTTCATCCACCTCTGGCCTGCTCGCCTCCCTACCACTGAGGAAGTACAGTTCCCGCTCAGCCCAGTCAAAACTGTTCGCTGCTCTGGCCCCCAATGGTGGAACAAACTCCCTCACGACGCCAGGACAGCGGAGTCAATCACCACCTTCCGGAGACACCTGAAACCCCACCACTTTAAGGAATACCTAGGATAGGATAAGTAATACTTCTCACCCCCTAAAAGATTTAGATGCACTATTGTAAAGTGGCCGTTCCACTGGATGTCACAAGGTGAATGCACCAATTTGTAAGTCGCTCTGGATAAGAGCGTCTGCTAAATGACTTAAATGTAAATGTAAATGTTGTATGAGCTGAAAGTTTAGAGGGACGGCCAGGTCTTGGTAAATTTGCAGTGGTCTGATACTCCTCCATTTTCAATATTATCGCTTGCACTGCTCGCAGGATGTTTAAAGCTTGGGAAATCTTTTGTATCCAACCGCTTTAAACTTCTTACAACAGTATCTCGGACCTGCCTGGTGTGTTCCTTGTTCTTCATGATGCTCTCTCTGCGCTTTATCGGACCTCTGAGACTATCACAGTGCAGGTGCATTTATACAGAGACTTGATTACACACAGGTGGATTGTATTTATCATCATTAGTCATTTAGGTCAACATTGGATCATTCAGAGATCCTCACTGAACTTCTGGAGAGTTTGCTGCACTGAAAGTAAAGGGCTGAATAATTTTGCGCCCAATTTTCGGTTACGTTGTTAAAAGTTTGAAATATCCAATACATGTCGTTCCACTTCATGATTGTGTCCCACTTGTTGTTGATTCTTCACAAAAAATACAGTTTTATATCTTTATGTTTGAAGCCTGAAATGTGGCAAAAGGTCGCAAAGTTCAAGGGGGCCGAATACTTTCGCAAGGCACTGTATATATATATATATTCAAAAATATACAGTACCAGTCAAAAGTTTGGACACACCTACTCATTCAATGTTTTTCTTTATTTTGACTATTTTCTACATTGTAGAATAATAGTGAAGACATCAAAACTATGAAATAACACACACGGAATCATGAAGTAACCAAAAAGGTATTGAACAAATCAAAATATATTTTTGATTTTAGATTCTTCAAAGTAGCCACCCTTTGCCTTGATGACAGCTTTGAAAGTTCTTGGCATTCTCTCAACCATATTCACCTGGAATGCTTTTCCAACAGTCTTGAAGGAGTTCCCACATATGCTGAGCACATGTTGGCTGCTTTTCCTTCACTCTGCCGTCCAACTCATCCCAAACATCTCAATTGGATTGAGGTCAGGTGATTGTGGATGCCAGGTCATCTGATGCAGCACTCCATCACTCTCCTTCTTGGTCAAATAGCCCTTACACAGCCTGGAGGTGTGCTGGGTCATTGTCCGTTTGAAAAACAAATGACAGTCCCACTAAGCGCAAACAAGATAGGATGGCGTATCACTGCAGAATGCTGAGGTTAAGTGTGCCTTGAATTCTAAATAAATCACTGACAGTGTCACCAGCAAAACATCCCAACATTATCACAACTCCTCCTCCATGCTTCATGGTGGGAACCACACATGCGGATATCATCCATTCACCTACGCTGCGTCTCACACACTGCGTTTGTAACCAAAAATCTCAAGTTTGGACTCTGACCGAAGCACAGATTTCCATTGCTCGTGTTTCTTGGCCAAAGCAAGTCTCTTCTTATTGAAGTCCTTTAGTACTGATTTCTTTGCAGCAATTCGACCATGAAGCCCTGATTCACACAGTCTCCTCTGAACAGTTGATGTTGAGATGTGTCTGTTACTTGAACTGTGAAGCATTTATTTGGGCTGCAATAACTGAGGCTGGTAACTCTAATGAACTTATCCTCTGCAGCAGAGGTAACTCTGGGTCTTCCTTTCCTGTGTTGGTTCTCAGCAGAGCCAGTTTCAACATGGCACTTGATGGTTTTTGCGGCCGCACTTGAAGAAACTTTCAAAGTTCTTGAAATATTCCGTATTAACTTACCTTCATGTCTTAAAGTAATGAATAACTGTTGTTTCTCTTTGCTTATTTGAGCTGTTCCTGCCATAATATGGACATGGTCTTTTAGCAAATAGGCCTATCTTCTGTATACCACCCTTTCCTTGTCTCAATACAACTTATTGGCTCAAACGCATTAAGACAGAAAGAAATTCCACAAATGAACTTTTAACAAGGCACACCTGTTAATTGAAATGCATTCAGGTGACTACTTCATAAAGCTGGTTGTGAGAATGCAAAGAGTGTGCAAAGCTGTCATCAAGGCAAAAAAAATTAAAATATATTTAGATTTGTTTCACACTTTTTTGATTACAACATAATAATTCAAGTTGGCTGCTAGTGAATCTCTACTCTGAATAGCTCCTTCCAGCTCATCCGACAGCTACTCAATTGGATTGAGATCTGGTGACTGGGCAGGCCACTGCAGTAAGCTGAATTCTTTCATGTTCATGGAACCATTCCTGGACAATCCTAGCCTTGTGGCATAGGGCATGATCCTGCTGAAAAAATATATTCGAAGACATACTGCTGGCATGAAGGGATGCACCTGATTGGCAATGATGTTCAGATATCCTGTGGCATTCAAACGTGGCTCCACTTTCATCAAGGGGCCCAGTGTGTGCCACGAATACACACCCCACATCATTACCACCAGCCTCCAATGTTGACAGGCGGCACAATGGATGCATGTACTCATGTGGTTCTTTCCATACCCTAGTCCTCCCATCAGCGTGAAACAGCAGGTACCAGGATTCATCAGACCAGGCAATGTTTTTCCAATTCTCCAGTGTCCAATGTTTTCATTCCTTATCTCACTACATCCACTGTTTCTTGTATTTTTGCTGAAAGAATTGGAACTCTGAGGTCGTCGGCTGCCGTACACCATTTGTGTCAAGGTACAACGATTTGTGTATTCTTTTATGTGTCTTCGGGCACCAATGTTGTACTGGACTGTCAATTGACTAACTGTAGCCCGTCTGTTGCTCTGCAAAGTTTGTGTCAGCCTGCTTTGTCCTCTCTCGTCAATAACCCATTTTTGACCAACGGCCTACCGTTGGCCAGTGGTCCTTTGGGTGGTGGACCATTCTTGATACACACGGAAAACCCAACAGTTTTGAAGACCTTGACACACTCAAACTTGTGCATCTGGCACCTAGTGCCGTTCCCCCTTTCAAAGGCACTTAAATATTTTGTCTTTCCCATTCACCCTCTGAATAGCACACATACACAATCCATGTCTCAATTGTTTCAAGGCTTAAAAATCCTTCTTTAACCTGCATCATCCCCTTCATCTACACTGACTGACGTGTATTTAACAGGTGACATCAATAAGGGATCATAGCTTTCACCTGAATTCACCTGGTCAGTCTATGTCATGGAAATATGAGGATGAGGAGGGAGAGATGAAGGGGAGGGACATCCAATGATTCATTGCAGCAGAGCAGAGCCCTCTTTCTTCCTTCCCCTCTCTCTCGCTCTCTCTCGTGTTAATGTTTTGTACACTCAGTGTATGTATTTATGTATGTGTATATATACAGTACCAGTCAAAAGTTTGGACACACCTACTCATTCAAGGGTTTTTCTTTATTTTTTACTATTTTCCACATTGTACAATAGTAGTGAAGACATCAAAACTATGAAATAACATATGGAGTCACTTAGTAGTCAAAAAAGTGTTAAACAAATCAAAATAGATTTTATACTTGAGATTCTTCAAAGTAGCCACC
>NW_026279916.1:0-41317 GCF_023373465.1 Oncorhynchus keta | reverse complement strand
AGATATACTGTCTCCATTATAAAAATGACAGACCAGCTATATCTACTGTCTCTATTGTATTATGACTGACCAGCTAGATCTACTGTCTCTATTATATTATGACAGACCAGGTCGATATACTGTCTCTATTATATTATGACAGACCAGGTAGATATACTGTCTCTATTATATTATGACAGACCAGCTAGATCTACTGTGTCTATTATATTTTGACAGACCAGGTAGATCTACTGTCTCTATTATATTATGACAGACCGGCTAGATCTACTGTCTCTATTATATTATGACAGACCAGCTATATCTACTGTGTCTATTATATTATGACAGACCAGCTAGATCTACTGTCTCTATTGTATTATGACAGACCAGCTAGATCTACTATCTCTATTATATTTTGACAGACCAGGTAGATATACTGTCTCTATTATATTATGACAGACCAGCTAAATGTACTGTCTCTATGTCTCTATTATGTTATGACAGACCAGCTAAATCTACTGTCTCTATTGTATTATGACAGACCAGCTAGATCTACTGTGTATATTATATTATGACAGACCAGCTAGATCTACTGTCTATTACATTACGACAGACCAGCTAGATCTACTGCCTCTATTATATTATGACAGACCAGGTAGATATACTGTCTCCATTATAAAATGACAGACCAGCTATATCTACTGTCTCTATTGTATTATGACTGACCAGCTAGATCTACTGTCTCTATTATATTATGACAGACCAGGTAGATATACTGTCTCTATTATATTATGACAGACCAGGTAGATATACTGTCTCTATTATATTATGACAGACCAGCTAGATCTACTGTCTCTATTATATTTGACAGACCAGGTAGATCTAGGTCTCTATTATATTATGACAGACCAGTTTACTGCCACCGTATTTTACAGACCAGCTAGTTTACTGTTTGGGGTTTTGACAGACCAGGTAGATCTACTGTCTCTATTATATTATGACAGACCAGCTAGATCTACTGTCTCTATATATTATAAATTTGATTTGATTTGATTTGATTTGATCTACTGTCTCTATTATATTATGACAGACCAGCTAGATCTACTGTCTCTATTATATTATGACAGACCAGCTAGATCTACTGTCTCTATTATATTATGACAGACCAGCTAGATCTACTGTCTATTATATTATGACAGACCAGCTAGATCTACTGTCTCTATTATATTATGACAGACCAGCTAGATCTACTGTCTCTATTCTATTATGACAGACCAGCTAGATCTATTGTCTCTATTATATTATGACAGACCAGCTAGATCTATTGTCTCTATTATATTATGGCAGACCAGCTAGATCTACTGTCTCTATTATATCATGACAGACCAGCTAGATCTACTGTCTCTATTATATTATGACAGACCAGCTAGATCTACTGTCTCTATTCTATTATGACAGACCAGCTAGATCTACTGTCTCTATTATATTATGACAGACCAGCTAGATCTATGTCTCTATTATATTATGACAGACCAACTAGATCTATTGTCTCTATTATAATATGACATTATGACAGACCAGCTAGATCTACTGTCTCTATTATATTATGACAGACCAGCTAGATCTATTGTCTCTATTATAATATGACATTATGACAGACCAGCTAGATCTATTGTCTCTATTATATTATGGCAGACCAGCTAGATCTACTGTCTCTATTATATTATGACAGACCAGCTAGATCTACTGTCTCTATTCTATTATGACAGACCAGCTAGATCTACTGTGTCTATTATATTATGACAGACCAGATAGATCTACTGTCTCTATTATATGATGACAGACCAGCTAGATCTATTGTCTCTATTATATTATGACAGACCAGCTAGATCTACTGTCTCTATTATATTATGACAGACCAGCTAGATCTACTATCTCTATTATATTTTGACAGACCAGGTAGATCTACTGTCTCTATTATATTATGACAGACCGGCTAGATCTACTGTCTCTATTATATTATGACAGACCAGCTATATCTACTGTGTCTATTATATTATGACAGACCAGCTAGATCTACTGTTTCTATTATATTATGACAGACCAGCTAGATCTACTGTCTCTATTATATTATGACAGACCAGCTAGATCTACTGTCTCTATTGTATTATGACAGACCAGCTAGATCTACTGTCTCTATTGTATTATGACAGACCAGCTAGATCTACTGTCTCTATTATATTATGACAGACCAGCTAGATCTACTGTCTCTATTGTATTATGACTGACCAGCTAGATCTACTGTCTCTATTATATTATGACAGACCAGCTAGATCTACTGTCTCTATTGTATTATGACAGACCAGCTAGATCTACTGTCTCTATTATATTATGACAGACCAGCTAGATCTATTGTCTCTATTATAATATGACATTATGACAGACCAGCTAGATCTATTGTCTCTATTATATTATGACATACCAGGTAGATCTACTGTCTCTGTTATATTATGACAGACCTGGTAGATACACTGTCTCTATTATATTATGACAGACCAGCTAGATCTACTGTCTCTATTATATTTTGACAGACCAGCTAGATCTACTGTCTCTGTTATATTATGACAGACCAGCTAGATCTACTGTCTCTATATCTCTATTGTACTATGACAGACCATCTAGATTTACTGTCTCTATTATACTATGACAGACCAGGTAGATCTACTTACTCTATTATATTATGACAGACCAGCTAGATCTACTGTTTCTATTATACTATGACAGACCAGGTAGATCTACTGTCTCTATTGTATTATGACAGACCAGCTAGATCTACTGTTTCTATTATACTATGACAGACCAGGTAGATCTACTGTCTCTATTATATTATGACAGACCAGCTAGATCTACTGTCTCTATTATCTATTGTACTATGACAGACCATCTAGATTTACTGTCTCTATTATACTTGACAGACCAGGTAGATCTACTTACTCTATTATATTATGACAGACCAGCTAGATCTACTGTTTCTATTATACTATGACAGACCAGGTAGATCTACTGTCTCTATTATATTATGACAGACCAGCTAGATCTACTGTGTCTATTGTATTATGACAGACCAGCTAGATCTACTGTTTCTATTATACTATGACAGACCAGGTAGATCTACTGCCTCTATTATAATATGATAGACCAGCTAGATCTACTGTCTCTATTATATTATGACAGACCAGGTAGATCTACTGTCTCTATTGTATTATGACAGACCAGGTAGATCTACTATCTCTATTATATTATGACTGACCAGCTAGATCTACTGTCTCTATTATAATATGACAGACCAGCTAGATCTACTGCCTCTATTGTATTATGACAGATCAGCTAGATCTACTGTCTCTATTATATTATGACAGACCAGCTAGATATATTGTCTCTATTATAATATGACATTATGACAGACCAGCTAGATCGAATATCTCTATTGTATTATGACAGACCAGCTAGATCTACTATCTATATTATATTATGGCAGACCAACTAAATCTACTGTCTCTATTATATTTTGACAGACCAGGTAGATCTACTATCTCTATTATATTATGACAGACCAGCTAGATCTAGTGTCTCTATTATATTATGGCAGACCAACTAAATCTACTGTCTCTATTATATTTTGACAGACCAGGTAGATCTACTGTCTCTATTATATTATGACAGACCAGCTAGATCTACTGTCTCTATTATAAAATGACAGACCAGGTAGATATACTGTCTCTATTATATTATGACAGACCAGCTAAATGTACTGTCTCTATGTCTCTATTATGTTATGACAGACCAGCTAAATCTACTGTCTCTATTGTATTATGACAGACCAGCTAGATCTACTGTGTATATTATATTATGACAGACCAGCTAGATCTACTGTCTATTACATTACGACAGACCAGCTAGATCTACTGCCTCTATTATATTATGACAGACCAGGTAGATATACTGTCTCCATTATAAAATGACAGACCAGCTATATCTACTGTCTCTATTGTATTATGACTGACCAGCTAGATCTACTGTCTCTATTATATTATGACAGACCAGGTCGATATACTGTCTCTATTATATTATGACAGACCAGGTAGATATACTGTCTCTATTATATTATGACAGACCAGCTAGATCTACTGTGTCTATTATATTTTGACAGACCAGGTAGATCTACTGTCTCTATTATATTATGACAGACCGGCTAGATCTACTGTCTCTATTATATTATGACAGACCAGCTATATCTACTGTGTCTATTATATTATGACAGACCAGCTAGATCTACTGTCTATTATATTATGGCAGACCAGCTAGATCTACTGTCTCTATTATATTATGACAGACCAGCTAGATCTACTGTCTCTATTCTATTATGACAGACCAGCTAGATCTATTGTCTCTATTATATTATGACATACCAGCTAGATCTATTGTCTCTATTATATTATGGCAGACCAGCTAGATCTACTGTCTCTATTATATCATGACAGACCAGCTAGATCTACTGTCTCTATTATATTATGACAGACCAGCTAGATCTACTGTCTCTATTCTATTATGACAGACCAGCTAGATCTACTGTGTCTATTATATTATGACAGACCAGCTAGATCTATTGTCTCTATTATAATATGACAGACCAACTAGATCTATTGTCTCTATTATAATATGAATTTATGACAGACCAGCTAGATCTATTTTCTCTATTATATTATGACAGACCAGCTAGATCTACTGTGTCTATTGTATTATGACAGACCAGCTAGATCTACTGTTTCTATTATACTATGACAGACCAGGTAGATCTACTGCCTCTATTATAATATGATAGACCAGCTAGATCTACTGTCTCTATTATATTATGACAGACCAGGTAGATCTACTGTCTCTATTGTATTATGACAGACCAGGTAGATCTACTATCTCTATTATATTATGACTGACCAGCTAGATCTACTGTCTCTATTATAATATGACAGACCAGCTAGATCTACTGCCTCTATTGTATTATGACAGACCAGCTAGATCTACTGTCTCTATTATATTATGACAGACCAGCTAGATATATTGTCTCTATTATAATATGACATTATGACAGACCAGCTAGATCGAATATCTCTATTGTATTATGACAGACCAGCTAGATCTACTATCTATATTATATTATGGCAGACCAACTAAATCTACTGTCTCTATTATATTTTGACAGACCAGGTAGATCTACTATCTCTATTATATTATGACAGACCAGCTAGATCTAGTGTCTCTATTATATTATGGCAGACCAACTAAATCTACTGTCTCTATTATATTTTGACAGACCAGGTAGATCTACTGTCTCTATTATATTATGACAGACCAGCTAGATCTACTGTCTCTATTATAAAATGACAGACCAGGTAGATATACTGTCTCTATTATATTATGACAGACCAGCTAAATGTACTGTCTCTATGTCTCTATTATGTTATGACAGACCAGCTAAATCTACTGTCTCTATTGTATTATGACAGACCAGCTAGATCTACTGTGTATATTATATTATGACAGACCAGCTAGATCTACTGTCTATTACATTACGACAGACCAGCTAGATCTACTGCCTCTATTATATTATGACAGACCAGGTAGATATACTGTCTCCATTATAAAATGACAGACCAGCTATATCTACTGTCTCTATTGTATTATGACTGACCAGCTAGATCTACTGTCTCTATTATATTATGACAGACCAGGTCGATATACTGTCTCTATTATATTATGACAGACCAGGTAGATATACTGTCTCTATTATATTATGACAGACCAGCTAGATCTACTGTGTCTATTATATTTTGACAGACCAGGTAGATCTACTGTCTCTATTATATTATGACAGACCAGCTAGATCTACTGTCTCTATTATATTATGACAGACCAGCTATATCTACTGTGTATATTATATTATGACAGACCAGCTAGATCTACTGTCTATTATATTATGGCAGACCAGCTAGATCTACTGTCTCTATTATATTATGACAGACCAGCTAGATCTACTGTCTCTATTCTATTATGACAGACCAGCTAGATCTATTGTCTCTATTATATTATGACATACCAGCTAGATCTATTGTCTCTATTATATTATGGCAGACCAGCTAGATCTACTGTCTCTATTATATCATGACAGACCAGCTAGATCTACTGTCTCTATTATATTATGACAGACCAGCTAGATCTACTGTCTCTATTCTATTATGACAGACCAGCTAGATCTACTGTGTCTATTATATTATGACAGACCAGCTAGATCTATTGTCTCTATTATAATATGACAGACCAACTAGATCTATTGTCTCTATTATAATATGACATTATGACAGACCAGCTAGATCTATTTTCTCTATTATATTATGACAGACCAGCTAGATCTATTGTCTCTATTATAATATGACATTATGACAGACCAGCTAGATCTATTGTCTCTATTATATTATGGCAGACCAGCTAGATCTACTGTCTCTATTATATTATGACAGACCAGCTAGATCTACTGTCTCTATTCTATTATGACAGACCAGCTAGATCTACTGTGTCTATTATATTATGACAGACCAGATAGATCTACTGTCTCTATTATATGATGACAGACCAGCTAGATCTATTGTCTCTATTATAATATGACATTATGACAGACCAGCTAGATCTACTGTCTCTATTGTATTATGACAGACCAGCTAGATCTACTATCTCTATTATATTTTGACAGACCAGGTAGATCTACTGTCTCTATTATATTATGACAGACCGGCTAGATCTACTGTCTCTATTATATTATGACAGACCAGCTATATCTACTGTGTCTATTATATTATGACAGACCAGCTAGATCTACTGTCTATTATATTATGGCAGACCAGCTAGATCTACTGTCTCTATTATATTATGACAGACCAGCTAGATCTACTGTCTCTATTCTATTATGACAGACCAGCTAGATCTATTGTCTCTATTATATTATGACATACCAGCTAGATCTATTGTCTCTATTATATTATGGCAGACCAGCTAGATCTACTATCTCTATTATATTATGACTGACCAGCTAGATCTACTGTCTCTATTATAATATGACAGACCAGCTAGATCTACTGCCTCTATTGTATTATGACAGACCAGCTAGATCTACTGTCTCTATTATATTATGACAGACCAGCTAGATCTATTGTCTCTATTATAATATGACATTATGACAGACCAGCTAGATCGAATGTCTCTATTGTATTATGACAGACCAGCTAGATCTACTATCTATATTATATTATGGCAGACCAACTAAATCTACTGTCTCTATTATATTTTGACAGACCAGGTAGATCTACTGTCTCTATTATATTTTGACAGACCAGGTAGATCTACTATCTCTATTATATTATGACAGACCAGCTAGATCTAGTGTCTCTATTATATTATGGCAGACCAACTAAATCTACTGTCTCTATTATATTTTGACAGACCAGGTAGATCTACTGTCTCTATTATATTTTGACAGACCAGCTAGATCTACTGTCTCTATTATAAAATGACAGACCAGGTAGATATACTGTCTCTATTATATTATGACAGACCAGCTAAATCTACTGTCTCTATGTCTCTATTATGTTATGACAGACCAGCTAAATCTACTGTCTCTATTGTATTATGACAGACCAGCTAGATCTACTGTGTATATTATATTATGACAGACCAGCTAGATCTACTGTCTATTACATTACGACAGACCAGCTAGATCTACTGCCTCTATTATATTATGACAGACCAGGTAGATATACTGTCTCCATTATAAAATGACAGACCAGCTATATCTACTGTCTCTATTGTATTATGACTGACCAGCTAGATCTACTGTCTCTATTATATTATGACAGACCAGCTAGATCTACTGTCTCTATTATATTATGACAGACCAGCTATATCTACTGTGTCTATTATATTATGACAGACCAGCTAGATCTACTGTCTCTATTATATTATGACAGACCAGCTAGATCTACTGTGTCTATTATATTATGACAGACCAGCTAGATCTACTGTCTCTATTATATTATGACAGACCAGCTAGATCTACTGTCTCTATTATATTATGACAGACCAGCTAGATCTACTGTCTCTATTGTATTATGACAGACCAGCTAGATCTACTGTCTCTATTATAAAATGACAGACCAGGTAGATATACTGTCTCTATTATATTATGACAGACCAGCTAAATGTACTGTCTCTATGTCTCTATTATGTTATGACAGACCAGCTAAATCAACTGTCTCTATTGTATTATGACAGACCAGCTAGATCTACTGTGTATATTATATTATGACAGACCAGCTAGATCTACTGTCTATTACATTACGACAGACCAGCTAGATCTACTGCCTCTATTATATTATGACAGACCAGGTAGATATACTGTCTCCATTATAAAATGACAGACCAGCTATATCTACTGTCTCTATTGTATTATGACTGACCAGCTAGATCTACTGTCTCTATTATATTATGACAGACCAGGTCGATATACTGTCTCTATTATATTATGACAGACCAGGTAGATATACTGTCTCTATTATATTATGACAGACCAGCTAGATCTACTGTGTCTATTATATTTTGACAGACCAGGTAGATCTACTGTCTCTATTATATTATGACAGACCGGCTAGATCTACTGTCTCTATTATATTATGACAGACCAGCTATATCTACTGTCTCTATTATATTATGACAGACCAGCTAGATCTACTGTCTCTATTCTATTATGACAGACCAGCTAGATCTATTGTCTCTATTATATTATGACATACCAGCTAGATCTATTGTCTCTATTATATTATGGCAGACCAGCTAGATCTACTGTCTCTATTATATCATGACAGACCAGCTAGATCTACTGTCTCTATTATATTATGACAGACCAGCTAGATCTACTGTCTCTATTCTATTATGACAGACCAGCTAGATCTACTGTGTCTATTATATTATGACAGACCAGCTAGATCTATTGTCTCTATTATAATATGACAGACCAACTAGATCTATTGTCTCTATTATAATATGACATTATGACAGACCAGCTAGATCTATTTTCTCTATTATATTATGACAGACCAGCTAGATCTATTGTCTCTATTATAATATGACATTATGACAGACCAGCTAGATCTATTGTCTCTATTATATTATGGCAGACCAGCTAGATCTACTGTCTCTATTATATTATGACAGACCAGCTAGATCTACTGTCTCTATTCTATTATGACAGACCAGCTAGATCTACTGTGTCTATTATATTATGACAGACCAGATAGATCTACTGTCTCTATTATATGATGACAGACCAGCTAGATCTATTGTCTCTATTATAATATGACATTATGACAGACCAGCTAGATCTACTGTCTCTATTGTATTATGACAGACCAGCTAGATCTACTATCTCTATTATATTTTGACAGACCAGGTAGATCTACTGTCTCTATTATATTATGACAGACCGGCTAGATCTACTGTCTCTATTATATTATGACAGACCAGCTATATCTACTGTGTCTATTATATTATGACAGACCAGCTAGATCTACTGTCTATTATATTATGGCAGACCAGCTAGATCTACTGTCTCTATTATATTATGACAGACCAGCTAGATCTACTGTCTCTATTCTATTATGACAGACCAGCTAGATCTATTGTCTCTATTATATTATGACATACCAGCTAGATCTATTGTCTCTATTATATTATGGCAGACCAGCTAGATCTACTATCTCTATTATATTATGACTGACCAGCTAGATCTACTGTCTCTATTATAATATGACAGACCAGCTAGATCTACTGCCTCTATTGTATTATGACAGACCAGCTAGATCTACTGTCTCTATTATAATATGACATTATGACAGACCAGCTAGATCGAATGTCTCTATTGTATTATGACAGACCAGCTAGATCTACTATCTATATTATATTATGGCAGACCAACTAAATCTACTGTCTCTATTATATTTTGACAGACCAGGTAGATCTACTGTCTCTATTATATTTTGACAGACCAGGTAGATCTACTATCTCTATTATATTATGACAGACCAGCTAGATCTAGTGTCTCTATTATATTATGGCAGACCAACTAAATCTACTGTCTCTATTATATTTTGACAGACCAGGTAGATCTACTGTCTCTATTATATTTTGACAGACCAGCTAGATCTACTGTCTCTATTATAAAATGACAGACCAGGTAGATATACTGTCTCTATTATATTATGACAGACCAGCTAAATCTACTGTCTCTATGTCTCTATTATGTTATGACAGACCAGCTAAATCTACTGTCTCTATTGTATTATGACAGACCAGCTAGATCTACTGTGTATATTATATTATGACAGACCAGCTAGATCTACTGTCTATTACATTACTACAGACCAGCTAGATCTACTGCCTCTATTATATTATGACAGACCAGGTAGATATACTGTCTCCATTATAAAATGACAGACCAGCTATATCTACTGTGTCTATTATATTATGACAGACCAGCTAGATCTACTGTCTATTATATTATGGCAGACCAGCTAGATCTACTGTCTCTATTATATTATGACAGACCAGCTAGATCTACTGTCTCTATTCTATTATGACAGACCAGCTAGATCTATTGTCTCTATTATATTATGACATACCAGCTAGATCTATTGTCTCTATTATATTATGGCAGACCAGCTAGATCTACTGTCTCTATTATATCATGACAGACCAGCTAGATCTACTGTCTCTATTATATTATGACAGACCAGCTAGATCTACTGTCTCTATTCTATTATGACAGACCAGCTAGATCTACTGTGTCTATTATATTATGACAGACCAGCTAGATCTATTGTCTCTATTATAATATGACAGACCAACTAGATCTATTGTCTCTATTATAATATGACATTATGACAGACCAGCTAGATCTATTTTCTCTATTATATTATGACAGACCAGCTAGATCTATTGTCTCTATTATAATATGACATTATGACAGACCAGCTAGATCTATTGTCTCTATTATATTATGGCAGACCAGCTAGATCTACTGTCTCTATTATATTATGACAGACCAGCTAGATCTACTGTCTCTATTCTATTATGACAGACCAGCTAGATCTACTGTGTCTATTATATTATGACAGACCAGATAGATCTACTGTCTCTATTATATGATGACAGACCAGCTAGATCTATTGTCTCTATTATAATATGACATTATGACAGACCAGCTAGATCTACTGTCTCTATTGTATTATGACAGACCAGCTAGATCTACTATCTCTATTATATTTTGACAGACCAGGTAGATCTACTGTCTCTATTATATTATGACAGACCGGCTAGATCTACTGTCTCTATTATATTATGACAGACCAGCTATATCTACTGTGTCTATTATATTATGACAGACCAGCTAGATCTACTGTCTATTATATTATGGCAGACCAGCTAGATCTATGTCTCTATTATATTATGACAGACCAGCTAGATCTACTGTCTCTATTCTATTATGACAGACCAGCTAGATCTATTGTCTCTATTATATTATGACATACCAGCTAGATCTATTGTCTCTATTATATTATGGCAGACCAGCTAGATCTACTATCTCTATTATATTATGACTGACCAGCTAGATCTACTGTCTCTATTATAATATGACAGACCAGCTAGATCTACTGCCTCTATTGTATTATGACAGACCAGCTAGATCTACTGTCTCTATTATATTATGACAGACCAGCTAGATCTATTGTCTCTATTATAATATGACATTATGACAGACCAGCTAGATCTATTGTCTCTATTATATTATGACAGACCAGCTAGATCTACTATCTATATTATATTATGACAGACCAGCTAAATCTACTGTCTCTATTATATTATGACAGACCAGGTAGATCTACTGTCTCTATTATATTTTGACAGACCAGGTAGATCTACTATCTCTATTATATTATGACAGACCAGCTAGATCTAGTGTCTCTATTATATTATGGCAGACCAGCTAAATCTACTGTCTCTATTATATTTTGACAGACCAGGTAGATCTACTGTCTCTATTATATTTTGACAGACCAGCTAGATCTACTGTCTCTATTATAAAATGACAGACCAGGTAGATATACTGTCTCTATTATATTATGACAGACCAGCTAGATCTACTGTCTCTATGTCTCTATTATGTTATGACAGACCAGCTAGATCTACTGTCTCTATTATATTATGACAGACCAGCTAGATCTACTGTCTCTATTAAATTATGACAGGCCAGCTAGATCTACTGTCTATTATACTATGACAGACCAGCTAGATCGACTGTCTCTATTATATTATGACAGACCAGCTAGATCTACTGTCTCTATTATATTATTACAGACCAGCTAGATCTACTGTCTCTATTATATTATTACAGACCAGTTAGATCTACTGTCTCTATTATATTATGACAGACCAGCTAGATCTACTGTCTCTATTATATTATGACAGACCAGCTAGATCTACTGTCTCTGTTATATTATGACAGACCAGCTAGATCTACTGTCTCTATTCTATTGTACTATGACAGACCATCTAGATTTACTGTCTCTATTATATTATGACAGACCAGCTAGATCTACTTGTCTCTATTATATTATGACAGACCAGCTAGATCTACTGTCTTCTATTATATATGACAGACCAGGTAGATCTACTGTCTCTATTATATTATGACAGACCAGCTAGATCTACTGTTTCTATTATATTATGACAGACCAGGTAGATCTACTGTCTCTATTATATTATGACAGACCAGCTAGATCTACTGTCTCTATATCTCTATTGTACTATGACAGACCATCTAGATTTACTGTCTCTATTATACTATGACAGACCAGGTAGATCTACTTCTCTATTATATTATGACAGACCAGCTAGATCTACTGTCTCTATTATAATATGACAGACCAGCTAGATCTACTGTCTCTATTATATTATGACAGACCAGCTAGATCTACTGTGTCTATTGTATTATGACAGACCAGCTAGATCTACTGTCTCTATTATATTTGACAGACCAGGTAGATCTACTGTCTCTATTATATTATGACAGACCAGCTAAATCTAGTGTCTCTATTATATGTTATGACAGACCAGCTAAATCATACTGTCTCTATTATATTTTGACAGACCAGTGTAGATTATATTATGACAGACCAGCTGATCTACTGTCTATTATATTATGACAGACCAGCTACTGTCTCTAGATCTACTGTCTCTAATATTTTGACAGACCAGCTAGATCTACTGTCTCTATTATATTATGACAGACCAGCTAGATCTACTGTCTCTATTATAAAATGACAGACCAGGTAGATATACTGTCTCTATTATGACAGACCAGCTAGATCTACTGTCTCTATTGTACCAGCTGACCAGCGATCTACTGTCTCTGTATATGTTTGACAGACCAGGTAGATACTGTCTCTATTATATTATGACAGACCAGCTAGATCACTGTCTCTATTATATTATGACAGACCAGCTAGATCTACTGTGTGGCTATTATATGATATGACAGACCAGCTGGATCTACTGTCTATTATATTATGACAGACCAGCTAGATCTACTGTCTCTATTATACTTGTAGAGACCAGCTAGATCTACTGTCTCTATATGACATTGATGACTAGACCAGCTAGATCATATACTGTCTCTGTTATGGTGGGTGGTATGACAGACCTTTAGCTGATCTAAACTGTCTCTATTATATTATGACAGACCAGAGTAGATCTACTTGTCTCTATTATATTATGACAGACCAGCTAGATCTACTGTCTCTATTATATTATGACAGACCAGCGATCTAAGGTCTCTATTGTATTATGACAGACCAGCTAGATCTACCGTCTCTATTATATTTTGACAGACCAGCTAGATCTACTGTCTCTATTATATTATGACAGACCAGCTAGATCTACTGTCTCTATTATATTATGAACAGACCAGGGTAGATCTACTGTCTCTATTATATATGACAGACCAGGCTAGATCTACTGTCTCTATTCTATGCATTTGGTTTTACTTTTATTATGACAGACCAGCTAGATCTACTGTCTCTATTATATATTTGACAGACCAGCTAGATCTACTGTCTCTAATGATTTGACAGACCAGAAGATATGGTGTCTCTGTCTCTATTATATTATGACAGACCAGCTAGATCTACTGTCTATTATATATTAGAGACAGACCAGCTAGATCTACTGTCTCTGTTATATTATGACAGACCAGCTAGATCTACTGTCTCTATTCTATTATGACAGACCAGCTATATCTACTGTCTCTATTGTATTATGACAGACCAGCTAGATCTACTGTCTCTATTATATTATGACAGACCAGCTAGATCTAGTGTCTCTATTATATTATGACAGACCAACTAAATATACTGTCTCTATTATATTTTGACAGACCAGGTAGATCTACTGTCTCTATTATATAATGACAGACCAGCTAGATCTACTGTCTCTATTATAAAATGACAGACCAGCTAGATCTACTGTCTCTATTATATTATGACAGACCAGCTAGATCTAGTGTCTGTACTGTATTATTACATTTACTTTAAGTCATTGCTATCTATGACAGACCAGGTAGATCTACTGCCTCTATTATAATATGACAGACCAGCTAGATCTACTGTCTCTATTATATTATGACAGACCAGCTAGATCTACTGTCTCTATTATATATGACAGACCAGCTAGATCTACTGTCTCTATTATATTATGACAGACCAGCTAGATCTACTGTCTCTATTATATTATGACAGACCAGCTAGATCTACTGTCTCTATTATAATATGACAGACCAGCTAGATCTACTGTCTCTATTATATTATGACAGACCAGCTAGATCTATTGTCTCTATTATAATATGACATTATGACAGACCAGCTAGATCTACTATCTCTATTATATTATGACAGACCAGCTAGATCTACTATCTATATTATATTATGGCAGACCAGCTAGATCTACTGTCTCTATTATATTTTGACAGACCAGGTAGATCTACTGTCTCTATTATATTTTGACAGACCAGGTAGATCTACTGTCTCTATTATATTATGACAGACCAGCTAGATCTAGTGTCTCTATTATATTATGACAGACCAACTAAATCTACTGTCTCTATTATATTATGACAGACCAGCTAGATCTACTGTCTCTATTATATTATGACAGACCAGCTAGATCTACTGTCTCTATTATATTATGACAGACCAGCTAGATCTACTGTCTCTATTATATTATGACAGACCAGCTAGATCTACTGTCTCTATTATATTATGACAGACCAGCTAGATCTACTGTCTCTATTCTATTATGACAGATCAGCTAGATCTACTGTCTCTATTGTATTATGACAGACCAGCTAGATCTACTGTCTCTATTATATTATGACAGACCAGCTAGATCTACTGTCTCTATTATATTATGACAGACCAGCTAGATCTACTGTCTCTATTATATTATGACAGACCAGGTAGATATACTGTCTCTATTATAAAATGACAGACCAGCTAGATCTACTGTCTCTATTATATTATGACAGACCAGCTAGATCTACTGTCTCTATTATATTATGACAGACCAGCTAGATCTACTGTCTCTATTATATTATGACAGACCAGCTAGATCTACTGTCTCTATTATATTATGACAGACCAGCTAGATCTACTGTGTCTATTATATTATGACAGACCAGCTAGATCTACTGTCTCTATTATATTATGACAGACCAGCTAGATCTACTGTCTCTATTATATTATGACAGACCAGCTAGATCTACTGTCTCTATTATATTATGACAGACCAGCTAGATCTACTGTCTCTATTATATTATGACAGACCAGCTAGATCTACTGTCTCTATTATATTATGACAGACCAGCTAGATCTACTGTCTCTATTATATTATGACAGACCAGCTAGATCTACTGTCTCTATTATATTATGACAGACCAGCTAGATCTACTGTCTCTATTATATTATGGCAGACCAGCTAGATCTACTGTCTCTATTATATTATGACAGACCAGCTAGATCTACTGTCTCTATTATATTATGACAGACCAGCTAGATCTACTGTCTCTATTATATTATGACAGACCAGCTAGATCTACTGTCTCTATTATATTATGACAGACCAGCTAGATCTACTGTCTCTATTATATTATGACAGACCAGCTAGATCTACTGTCTCTATTATATTATGACAGACCAGCTAGATCTATTGTCTCTATTATATTATGACAGACCAGCTAGATCTATTGTCTCTATTATAATATGACATTATGACAGACCAGCTAGATCTACTGTCTCTATTATATTATGACAGACCAGCTAGATCTACTGTCTCTATTATATTATGACAGACCAGCTAGATCTACTGTCTCTATTATATTATGACAGACCAGCTAGATCTACTGTCTCTATTATATTATGACAGACCAGCTAGATCTACTGTCTCTATTATATTATGACAGACCAGCTAGATCTATTGTCTCTATTATAATATGACATTATGACAGACCAGCTAGATCTACTGTCTCTATTATATTATGACAGACCAGCTAGATCTACTGTCTCTATTATATTATGACAGACCAGCTAGATCTACTGTCTCTATTATATTATGACAGACCAGCTAGATCTACTGTCTCTATTATATTATGACAGACCAGCTAGATCTACTGTCTCTATTATATTATGACAGACCAGCTAGATCTACTGTCTCTATTATATTATGACAGACCAGCTAGATCTACTGTCTCTATTATATTATGACAGACCAGCTAGATCTACTGTCTCTATTCTATTATGACAGACCAGCTAGATCTATTGTCTCTATTATATTATGACAGACCAGCTAGATCTACTGTCTCTATTATATTATGACAGACCAGCTAGATCTACTATCTCTATTATATTATGACTGACCAGCTAGATCTACTGTCTCTATTATAATATGACAGACCAGCTAGATCTACTGTGTCTATTGTATTATGACAGACCAGCTAGATCTACTGTCTCTATTATATTATGACAGACCAGCTAGATCTATTGTCTCTATTATAATATGACATTATGACAGACCAGCTAGATCTACTGTCTCTATTATATTATGACAGACCAGCTAGATCTACTATCTCTATTATATTATGGCAGACCAGCTAAATCTACTGTCTCTATTATATTTTGACAGACCAGCTAGATCTACTGTCTCTATTATATTATGACAGACCAGGTAGATCTACTGTCTCTATTATATTATGACAGACCAGCTAGATCTACTGTCTCTATTATATTATGACAGACCAGCTAGATCTACTGTCTCTATTATATTTTGACAGACCAGGTAGATCTACTGTCTCTATATATTTTGACAGACCAGCTAGATCTACTGTCTCTATTATATTATGACAGACCAGGTAGATATACTGTCTCTATTATATTATGACAGACCAGCTAAATCTACTGTCTCTATGTCTCTATTATGATGACAGACCAGCTAAATCTACTGTCTCTATTGTATTATGACAGACCAGCTAGATCTACTGTCTCTATTATATTATGACAGACCAGCTAGATCTACTGTCTCTATTATATTATGACAGACCAGCTAGATCTACTGCCTCTATTATATTATGACAGACCAGCTAGATCTACTGTCTCTATTATATTAAATGACAGACCAGCTAGATCTACTGTCTCTATTATATTATGACAGACCAGCTAGATCTACTGTCTCTATTATATTATGACAGACCAGCTAGATCTACTGTCTCTATTATATTATGACAGACCAGCTAGATCTACTGTCTCTATTATATTATGACAGACCAGCTAGATCTACTGTCTCTATTATATTATGACAGACCAGCTAGATCTACTGTCTCTATTATATTATGACAGACCAGCTAGATCTACTGTCTCTATTATATTATGACAGACCAGCTAGATCTACTGTCTCTATTATATTATGACAGACCAGCTAGATCTATTGTCTCTATTATAATATGACAGACCAGCTAGATCTACTGTCTCTATTATATTATGACAGACCAGCTAGATCTACTGTCTATATTATATTATAACAGACCAGCTAGATCTACTGCCTCTATTATATTATGACAGACCAGGTAGATATACTGTCTCTATTATATTATGACAGACCAGCTAGATCTACTGTCTATATTATATTATAACAGACCAGCTAGATCTACTGCCTCTATTATATTATGACAGACCAGCTAGATCTACTGTCTCTATTATATTATGACAGACCAGCTAGATCTACTGTCTCTATTGTATTATGACAGACCAGCTAGATATACTGTCTCTATGGTATTATGACAGACCAGTTAGATCTACTGTGTCTATTATATTATGACAGACCAGCTAGATCTACTGTCTCTATTATAAAATGACAGACCAGGTAGATATACTGTCTCTATTATATTATGACAGACCAGCTAAATCTACTGTCTCTATGTCTCTATTATGTTATGACAGACCAGCTAAATCTACTGTCTCTATTGTATTATGACAGACCAGCTAGATCTACTGTGTATATTATATTATGACAGACCAGCTAGATCTACTGTCTCTATTATATTATGACAGACCAGCTAAATCTACTGTCTCTATGTCTCTATTATGTTATGACAGACCAGCTAAATCTACTGTCTCTATTGTATTATGACAGACCAGCTAGATCTACTGTGTCTATTATATTATGACAGACCAGCTAGATCTACTGTCTCTATTATATAATGACAGACCAGGTAGATATACTGTCTCCATTATAAAATGACAGACCAGCTAGATCTACTGTCTCTATTGTATTATGACTGACCAGCTAGATCTACTGTCTCTATTATATTATGACAGACCAGCTAGATCTACTGTCTCTATTATATTATGACAGACCAGGTAGATATACTGTCTCTATTGTATTATGACAGACCAGCTAAATCTACTGTGTCTATTATATTATGACAGACCAGCTAGATCTACTGTCTATTACATTATGACAGACCAGCTAGATCTACTGTCTCTATTATATTATGACAGACCAGCTAGATCTACTGTCTCTATTATATTATGACAGACCAGCTAGATCTACTGTCTATTATATTATGACAGACCAGCTAGATCTACTGTCTCTATTATATTATGACAGACCAGCTAGATCTATTGTCTCTATTATAATATGACAGACCTGCTAGATCTACTGTCTCTATTATAATATGACAGACCAGCTAGATCTACTGTCTCTATTATATTATAACAGACCAGCTAGATCTACTGTCTCTATTATATTATGACAGACCAGCTAGATCTAGTGTCTCTATTATATTATGACAGACCAACTAAATATACTGTCTCTATTATATTTTGACAGACCAGGTAGATCTACTGTCTCTATTATATAATGACAGACCAGCTAGATCTACTGTCTCTATTATATTTTGACAGACCAGGTAGATCTACTGTCTCTATTATATAATGACAGACCAGCTAAATCTACTGTCTCTATGTCTCTATTATGTTATGACAGACCAGCTAGATCTACTGTCTCTATTATATTATGACAGACCAGCTAGATCTACTGTCTCTATTATATTATGACAGACCAGCTAGATCTACTGTCTATTATATTATGACAGACCAGCTAGATCTACTGTCTCTATTATATTATGACAGACCAGCTAGATCTACTGTCTCTATTATATTATGACAGACCAGCTAGATCTACTGTCTCTATTGTATTATGACAGACCAGCTAGATCTACTATCTCTATTATATTATGACAGACCAGCTAGATCTAGTGTCTCTATTATATTATGACAGACCAACTAAATATACTGTCTCTATTATATTTTGACAGACCAGGTAGATCTACTGTCTCTATTATATAATGACAGACCAGCTAGATCTACTGTCTCTATTATATTATGACAGACCAGCTAGATCTACTATCTATATTATATTATGACAGACCAGCTAGATCTAGTGTCTGTATTATATTATTACATTTAGATTTACTGTCATTTATTATGACAGACGCTCTTATCCAGAGCTACTTACAAATTGGTATTATGACAGACCAGCTAGATCTACTGTCTCTATTATATTATGACAGACCAGCTAGATCTAGTGTCTCTATTATATTATGACAGACCAACTAAATATACTGTCTCTTATATTTTGATTATATTATATAATGACAGACCATCTAGATCTACTGTCTCTATTATACTATGACAGACCAGCGAGATCATCTGTCTCTATTATATTATGACAGACCAGCTAGATCAATTGTCTCTATTATAATATGAAAGACAAGCTAGATCTACTGTCTCTATTATATTATGACAGACCAGCTAGATCTATGTCTCAATTATAATATGACATTATGACAGACCAGCTAGATCTACTGTCTCTATTATATTATGACTGACCAGCTAGATCTACTGTCTCTATTATATTATGACAGACCAGCTAGATCTACTGTCTCTATTATATTATGACAGACCAGCTAGATCTACTGTCTCTATTATATTATGACAGACCAGCTAGATCTACTGTCTCTATTATATTATGACAGACCAGCTAGATCTACTGTCTCTATTATATTATGACAGACCAGCTAGATCTACTGTCTCTATTCTATTATGACAGACCAGCTAGATCTACTATCTCTATTATATTATGACAGACCAGCTAGATCTAGTGTCTCTATTATATTATGACAGACCAACTAAATATACTGTCTCTATTATATTTTGACAGACCAGCTAGATCTACTTTCTCTATTATATTTTGATAGACCAGGTAGATCTACTGTCTCTATTATATTATGACAGACCGGCTAGATCTACTGTCTATTATATTATGACAGACCAGCTAGATATACTGTCTCTATTATATTATGACAGACCAGCTAGATCTACTGTCTCTATTCTATTATGACAGACCAGCTATATCTACTGTCTCTATTGTATTATGACAGACCAGCTAGATCTACTATCTCTATTATATTATGAGAGACCAGCTAGATCTAGTGTCTCTATTATATTATGACAGACCAACTAAATATACTGTCTCTATTATATTTTGACAGACCAGGTAGATCTACTGTCTCTATTATATAATGACAGACCAGCTAGATCTACTGTCTCTATTATAATATGACAGACCAGCTACATCTACTGTCTTTATTATATTATGACAGACCAGCTAGATCTAGTGTCTGTATTATATTATTACACAGACCATTTAAGTCATTTTAGACGCTCTTATCCAGAGCGACTTACAATTGGTATTATGACAGACCAGCTAGATCTACTATCTCTATTATATTATGACAGACCAGCTAGATCTAGTGTCTCTATTATATTATGACAGACCAACTAAATATACTGTCTCTATTATATTTTGACAGACCAGGTAGATCTACTGTCTCTATTATATAATGACAGACCATCTAGATCTACTGTCTCTATTATACTATGACAGACCAGCGAGATCATCTGTCTCTATTATATTATGACAGACCAGCTAGATCAATTGTCTCTATTATAATATGAAAGACAAGCTAGATCTACTGTCTCTATTATATTATGACAGACCAGCTAGATCTACTGTCTCAATATAATATGACATTATGACAGACCAGCTAGATCTACTGTCTCTATTATATTATGACTGACCAGCTAGATCTACTGTCTCTATTATATTATGACAGACCAGCTAGATCTACTGTCTCTATTATATTATGACAGACCAGCTAGATCTACTGTCTATTATATTATGACAGACCAGCTAGATCTACTGTCTCTATTATATTATGACAGACCAGCTAGATCTACTGTCTCTATTCTATTATGACAGACCAGCTAGATCTACTGTCTCTATTGTATTATGACAGACCAGCTAGATCTACTATTCTATTTTTTATGACAGACCAGCTAGATCTACTGTCTCTATTATACAATATGACAGACCAGCTAGATCTATTCTGGTCTCTATATATATGACAGAGACAGCTAGATCTACTGTCTCTATTATATTATGACAGACCAGCTAGATCTACTGTCTCTATATTATGACAGACCAGCTAGATCTACTGGTCTCTATTATATTATGACAGACCAGCTAGATCTGGCTGTCTCTATTATATTTGACAGACCAGCTAGATCTACTGTCTCTATTATAATATAATGAGAGACAGTAGATCTACTGGTCTGTCATAATATATTATGACAGACCAGCTAGATCTACTGTCTCTATTATAATATAATAGACCAGCTAGATCTACTGTCTGTCATATATATAATGAGAGACCAGCTAGATCTACTGTCTGTCATAATATAATATGAGACCAGTAGATCTACTGGTCTGTCATTATATTATGACAGACCAGTAGATCTACTGGTCTGTCATTATATAATGACAGACCAGTAGATCTACTGTCTGTCATAATATAATGACAGACCAGTAGATCTACTGTCTGTCATTATATAATAGAGACAGCTAGATCTAGCTGGTCTGTCATAATATAATACAGACCAGTAGATCTAGCTGGTCTGTCATAATATAATAGAGACATTATGACAGACCAGCTAGATCTGTCATAATAATATGACAGACCAGTAGATCTAAATGTCTGTATTAATATAATACAGACCAGCTAGATCTACTGGTCTGTCATAATATAATGACAGACCAGTAGATCTAGCTGGTCTGTCATAATATAATAGAGACCAGTAGATCTACTGGTCTGTCTGGTCTGTATAATAGAGACAGTAGATCTAGCTGGTCTGTCATAATATAATAGAGACAGTAGATCTACTGGTCTGTCATAATATAATAGAGACAGTAGATCTAGCTGGTCTGTTAATATAATAGACCAGTAGATCTAGCTGGTCTGTCATTATATAATAGAGACCTAGATCTACTGTCTGTCTATTATAATAGAGACAGTAGATCTAGCTGGTCTGTCATATATATATGAGACAGTAGATCTGGCTGGTCTGTAATATAATAGAGACAGTAGATCTAGCTGGTGTCTATTAATAGAGACAGTAGATATCTGTCATAATATAGAGACAGTAGATCTAGCTGGTCTGTCATAATATACATAGAGACAGTAGATCTAGCTGGTCTGTCATAATATAATAGAGACAGTAGATCTAGCTGGTCTGTCATAGTATAATAGGGACAGTAGATCTACCTGGTCTGTCATAACATAATAGAGACAGTAGATCTACTGGTCTGTCATCATTATAATAGGGACAGTAGATCTGGCTGGTCTGTCATAATATAATAGAGACAGTAGATCTAGCTGGTCTGTCATAATATAATAGAGACAGTAGATCTAGCTGGTCTGTCATAATATAATAGAGACAGTAGATCTAGCTGGTCTGTCATAATATAATAGAGACAGCTAGATCTACTGGTCTGTCATAATATAATAGAGACAGAGATAGATCTAGCTGTCTGTCATAATATAACCAGACAAGATCTAGCTGGTCTGTCATAATATAAAAGAGACAGTAGATCTAGCTGGTCTGTCATATATAATAGAGACAGTAGATCTAGCTGGTCTGTCATAATATAATAGAGACAGTAGATCTAGCTGGTCTGTCATAATATAATAGAGACAGTAGATCTACCTGGTCTGTCATAATATAATAGAGACAGTAGATCTAGCTGGTCTGTCATAATATAATAGAGACAGTAGATCTAGCTGGTCTGTCATAATATAATAGAGACAGTAGATCTAGCTGGTCTGTCATAATATAATAGAGACAGTAGATCTGGCTAGCTGGTCTGTCATAATATAATAGAGACAGTAGATCTAGCTGGTCTGTCATAATATAATAGAGACAGTAGATCTACCTGGTCTGTCATATATAATAGAGACAGTAGATCTAGCTGGTCTGTCATAATATAATAGAGACGTGTAGATCTAGCTGGTCTGTCATAATATAATAGAGACAGTAGATCTGGCTGGTCTGTCATAATATAATAGAGAGACAGTAGATCTAGCTGGTCTGTCATAATATAATAGAGACAGTAGATCTAGCTGGTCTGTCATAATATAATAGAGACAGTAGATCTGCTGGTCTGTCATAATATAATAGAGACAGTAGATCTGGCTGGTCTGTCATAATATAATAGAGACAGTAGATCTAGCTGGTCTGTCATAATATAATAGAGACAGTAGATCTAGCTGGTCTGTCATAATATAATAGAGACAGTAGATCTAGCTGGTCTGTCATAATATAATAGAGACAGTAGATCTGGCTGGTCTGTCATAATATAATAGAGACAGTAGATCTACTGGTCTGTCATAATATAATAGAGACAGTAGATCTAGCTGGTCTGTCATAATATAATAGAGACAGTAGATCTAGCTGGTCTGTCATAATATAATAGAGACAGTAGATCTGCTGGTCTGTCATAATATAATAGAGACAGTATCTGGCTGGTCTGTCATAATATATGAGACAGTAGATCTAGCTGGTCTGTCATAATATAATAGAGACAGTAGATCTAGCTGGTCTGTCATAATATAATAGAGACAGTAGATCTATGGTCTGTCATAATATAATAGAGACAGTAGATCTAGCTGGTCTGTCATAATATAATAGAGACCAGTAGATCTAGCTGGTCTGTCATATTATAATAGAGACAGTAGATCTGGCTGGTCTGTCATAATATAATAGAGACAGTAGATCTAGCTGGTCTGTCATATTATAATAGAGACAGTAGATCTAGCTGGTCTGTCATATAATATAATAGAGACAGTAGATCTAGCTGGTCTGTCATAATATAATAGAGACAGTAGATCTAGCTGGTCTGTCATAATATAATAGAGACAGTAGATCTAGCTGGTCTGTCATAATATAATAGAGACAGTAGATCTAGCTGGTCTGTCATAATATAATAGAGACAGTAGATCTAGCTGGTCTGTCATAATATAATAGAGACAGTAGATCTAGCTGCTGGTCTGTCATAATATAATAGAGACGGTAGATCTGCTGGTCTGTCATATAATATAATAGAGACAGTAGATCTAGCTGGTCTGTCATAATATAATAGAGACAGTAGATCTAGCTGGTCTGTCATAATATAATAGAGACAGTAGATCTAGCTGTCTGTCATAATATAATAGAGACAGTAGATCTAGCTGGTCTGTCATAATATAATAGAGACAGTAGATCTAGCTGGTCTGTCATAATATAATAGAGACAGTAGATCTAGCTCTGTCGCGTTATAATGGTCTGTCTGTCATAATATAATAGAGACAGTAGATCTAGCTGGTCTGTCATAATATAATAGAGACAGTAGATCTAGCTGGTCTGTCATAATATAATAGAGACAGTAGATCTAGCTGGTCTGTCATAATATAATAGAGACCAGTAGATCTGGCTGGTCTGTCATAATATAATAGAGACAGTAGATCTACTGGTCTGTCATAATATAATAGAGACAGTAGATCTAGCTGGTCTGTCATAATATAATAGAGACAGTAGATCTGGCTGGTCTGTCGTCATAATATAATAGAGACAGTAGATCTAGCTGGTCTGTCATAATATAATAGAGACAGTAGATCTGTGTCTGTCATAATATAATAGAGACAGTAGATCTAGCTGGTCTGTCATAATATAATAGAGACAGTAGATCTGGCTGGTCTGTCATAATATAATAGAGACAGTAGATCTAGCTGGTCTGTCATAATATAATAGAGACAGTAGATCTAGCTGGTCTGTCTGTAATATAATAGAGACAGTAGATCTAGCTGGTCTGTCATAATATAATAGAGACAGTAGATCTAGCTGGTCTGTCATAATATAATAGAGACAGTAGATCTGGCTGGTCTGTCATAATATAATATGAGACAGTAGATCTGGCTGGTCTGTCAAAAATATAATAGAGACAGTAGATCTAGCTGGTCTGTCATAATATAATAGAGACAGTATAGATCTAGCTGGTCTGTCATAATATAATAGAGACAGTAGATCTACTGCTGGTCTGTCATTTTATAATAGAGACATAGTAGATCTAGCTGGTCTGTCATAATATAATAGAGACAGTAGATCTAGCTGGTCTGTCATAATATAATAGAGACGTAGATCTAGCTGGTCTGTCATATATAATAGAGACAGTAGTCTGGCTGGTCTGTCATAATATAATAGAGACAGTAGATCTAGCTGGTCTGTCATAATATAATAGAGACAGTAGGTCTAGCTGGTCTGTCTTAATATAATAGAGACATAAGATCTGGTCTGATCTGGCTGGTCTGTCATAATATAATAGAGACAGTAGATCTAGCTGGTCTGTCATAATATAATAGGAGACAGTAGATCTGGCTGGTCTGTCATAATATAATAGAGACAGTAGATCTGGCTGGTCTGTCATAATATAATAGAGACAGTAGATCTAGCTGGTCTGTCATAATATAATAGAGACAGTAGATCTAGCTGGTCTGTCATAATATAATAGAGACAGTAGATCTGGCTGGTCTGTCATAATATAATAGAGACAGTATATCTACCTGGTCTGTCATAATATAATAGAGACAGTAGATCTAGCTGGTCTGTCATAATATAATAGAGACAGTAGATCTAGCTGGTCTGTCATTAATATAATAGAGACAGTAGATCTAGCTGGTCTGTCATAATATAATAGAGACAGTAGATCTAGCTGGTCTGTCATAATATAATAGAGACAGTAGATCTAGCTGGTCTGTGTCATATATAATAGAGACAGTAGATCTACTGGTCTGTCATAATATAATAGAGAGACAGTAGATCTAGCTGGTCTGTCATAATATAATAGAGACAGTAGATCTAGCTGGTCTGTCATAATATAATAGAGACAGGTATCTAGCTGGTCTGTGTCATAATATAATAGAGACAGTAGATCTAGCTGGTGCTGTCATAATATAATAGAGAGACAGTAGATCTAGCTGGTCTGTCATAATATAATAGAGACGCTAGTCTAGCTGGTCTGTCATAATATAATAACAGTAGATCTAGCTGGTCTGTCATAATATAATAGAGACAGTAGATCTGGCTGGTCTGTCAAATATAATAGAGACAGTAGATCTAGCTGGTCTGTCATAATATAATAGAGACAGTAGATCTAGCTGGTCTGTCATAATATAATAGAGACGTAGATCTAGCTGGTCTGTCAAATATAATAGAGACAGTAGATCTACCTGGTCTGTCATAATATAAAGAGACAGTAGACAGTCTAGATCTGTCATAGCTGGTCTGTCCTAATGGTCTGTCATAATATAATAGAGACAGTAGATCTAGCTGGTCTGTCATAATATAATAGAGACAGTAGATCTAGCTGGTCTGTCATAATACAATAGAGACAGTAGATCTAGCTGGTCTGTCATAATATATAATAGAGACAGTAGATCTAGCTGGTCTGTCATAATATAATAGAGACAGTAGATCTAGCTGGTCTGTCATAATATAATAGAGACAGTAGATCTAGCTGGTCTGTCATAATATAATAGAGACAGTAGATCTAGCTGGTCTGTCATAATATAATAGAGACAGTAGATCTAGCTGGTCTGTCATAATATAATAGGGAGACAGTAGATCTGGCTGGTCTGTCATAATATAATAGAGACAGTAGATCTAGCTGGTCTGTCATTTTATAATAGACAGGACATCTAGCTGGTCATGTCTAGAACAGTGATCTGGCTGGTCTGTTAAATATAATAGAGACAGTAGATCTGCTGGTCTGTCATAATATAATAGAGACAGTAGATCTGAGCTGGTCTGTCTATTATAATAGAGACAGTAGATCTAGCTGGTCTGTCATAATATAATAGAGACAGTAGATCTAGCTGGTCTGTCATAATATAATAGGACAGTAGATCTAGCTGGTCTGTCATAATATAATAGAGACAGTAGATCTAGCTGGTCTGTCATAATATAATAAAGAGGTAGTCTGGCTGGTCTGTCATAATATATAGAGACAGTAGATCTGGCTGGTCTGTCATATTATAATAGAGACAGTAGATCTAGCTGGTCTGTCATAATATAATAGAGACAGTAGATCTAGCTGGTCTGTCATATAGCTAATAGAGACAGTAGATCTGGCTGGTCTGTCATAACAATAGAGGTCTGTAGATCTAGCTGGTCTGTCATATTATAATGGAGACCTTTTTATAATAGGACAATAGCTGGTCTGGTCTGTCATAATATAACAAAGACAGTAGATCTAGCTGGTCTGTCATAATATAATAAGGGAGACGTAGATCTAGCTGGTCTGTCAGTATACATAGAGAGTAGATCTAGCTGGTCTGTCATAATATAATAGAGACGGTAGATCTGGCTGATCTGTCGCCAAAATATAATGAGATTGTAGATCTACCTGGTCTGTCATAAATATAATAGAGACAGTAGATCTAGCTGGTCTGTCAAAATATAATAGATCTAGCTGGTCTGTCATAATATAAATAGAGACAGTAGATCTAGCTGGTCTGTCATCATATAATAGGAGACAGTAGATCTAGCTGGTCTGTCAAAATATAATAGAACGTAGATCTGGCTGGTCTGTCATAGTATAGAGACAGTAGATCTAGCTAGCTGTCATAATATAACCAGACAGTAGATCTGCCTGGTCTGTCAAAATATAATAGAGACAGTAGACCCAGTTGATGTCTGTCATAATATAACCAGAGACACTATATCTATGGTCTGTCATAATATAATGAGACGGTAGATCTGGCTGGTCTGTCATAATATAATAGAGACAGTAGATCTGGCTGGTCTGTCATAATGTCAATATAATAGAGACAGTAGATCTAGCTGGTCTGTCATAATATAATAGAGACAGTAGATCTAGCTGGTCTGTCATAATATAATAGAGACAGTAGATCTAGCTGGTCTGTCATATAATAGAGATAGATCTAGCTGGTCTGTCATAATATAATAGACAGTAGATCTACCAGGTCTGTCATAATAATAGAGACAGTAGTCTCCTGGTCTGTCATAATATAATAGAGACAGTAGATCTAGCTGGTCTGTCATAATATAATAGAGACAGTAGATCTGGCTGGTCAGTCATATAATAGAGACATAGACCTAGATTCTGTATAATATAACCAGAGACACTAGATCTAGCTGGTCTGTCATAATATAATAGAGATAGTGGTCTGAATGGTCTGTCATAATACAATAGAGACAGTAGATCTAACTGTCATAATGACAGTAATATACCTGGTCTGTCATAATACAGAAGAGACAGTAGATCTAGCTGGTCTGTCATAATATAATAGAGACAGTAGATCTAGCTGGTCTGTCATAATATAATAGAGACAGTAGATCGGCCTGGAATCTGTCATAAAACAGATGAGACTGTCATAATCTAGCTGGTCTGTCATAATATAATAGAGACAGTAGATCTAGCTGGTCTGTCATAATATAATAGAGACAGTAGATCTAGCTGGTCAGTCATAATATAATAGAAACAATAGATCTAGCTGGTCTGTCATATTATAATAGAGAGACAATTGATCTAGCTGGTCTGTATAATAGAGACAAGATCTAGCTGGTCTGTCATAATATAATAGAGACAGTATATCTAGCTGGTCTGTCATAATATAATAGAAGACAGTAGATCTGGCTATGGTCTGTCATAATATAATAGAGACAGTAGATCTAGCTGGTCTGTCATAATATAATAGGAGGTATGAGCATTTATAATGACAGTGTCATAATACAGAAGGAGCAGTAGATCTAGCTGGTCTGTCAAACCACAATAGAGACAGAGACAGTAGATCTAGCTGGTCTGTCATAATATAATAGAATGACAGTATATCTGCCCAGTCTGTCATATTTATAATAGAGAGACAATAGATCTAGCTGGTCTGTCATATTATAATAGAGACAATAGATCTAGCTGGTCTGTCATAATATAATAGAGACAAGATAGATCGACCTGGTCTGTCATAATATAATAGAGACGTATGATTTAGCCTGGTCTGTCATAATATAATAGAGACTGTAGTCTAGCTGGTCTGTCATAATATAATAGAGACAGTAGATCTAGCTGGTCCTGTAATATATAATAGAACATAGAGACAGTAGATTTAGCTGCTCTGTCATACCATAATAGAGACAGTAGAGACAGTAGATTTAGCTGTCATGTCATAATATAGATATAGAGACAGTAGATCTAGCTGGTCAGCTGGTCATAATATAATAGAGACAGTAGATCTAGCTGGTCTGTCATAATATAATAGAGACAGTAGATCTAGCTGGTCTGTCATAATATAATAGAGACGACAGTAGATCTACCTGGTCTGTCATAATATAATAGAGACAGTAGATCTAGCTGGTCTGTCATAATATAATAGACACAGTAGATCTAGCTGGTCTGTCATAATATAATAGACAGTAGATCTAGCTGGTCTGTCATAATATAATAGACACAGTAGATATAACTGGTCTGTCATAATATAATAGAGACAGTATATCGACCTGGTCTGTCATAATATAATAGAGACAGTATATCTACCTGGTCTGTCATAATATAAAGAGACAGTAGATCTAGCTGGTCTGTCATAATATAATAGTAGGACAGTAGATCTAGCTGGTCTGTCATAATATAATAGAGACTGGTAGATCTTAGCTGGTCTATAGTATAATAGAGACAGTAGATCTGGCTGGTCTGTCATAATATAATGTGAGACAGTAGATCTAGCTGGTCTGTCATAATATAACAGAGACAGTAGATCTAGCTGGTCTGTCTGTCATATTATAATAGAGACAGTAGATCTGCTGGTCTGTCATAATATAATAGAGACAGTAGATCTAGCTGGTCTGTCATATTATAATGAAACAATTGATCTAGCTGGTCTGTCATAATATAGAGACAGTAGATCTAGCTGATCTGTCAAAATATAATAGAGACAGTAGATCTGGTCTGCTGTTCTGTCATAATATAATAGAGACAGTAGATCTACCTGGTCTGTCATAATACAGAAGAGACAGTAGATCTAGCTGGTCTGTCATAATATAATAGAACTACAGTAGATCTGGCCTGATCTGTCATATTATAATAGAGACAGTAGATCTCAGCTGGTCTGACATATATAAATAGAGACGGTAGATCTAGCTGGTCTGTCATAATATAATAGAGACAGTAGATCAGGTCTGTCATTTATAATAGAGACTAGCTCTAGCTGTCTGTCATAATATAATAGAGACAGTTACCTAGCTGGTCTGTCATAATATAATAGAGACAGTAGATCTCACTGGTCTGTCATTTATAATAGAGACAGTAGATCTAGCTGGTCTGTCATAATATAATAGAGACGGTAGATCTAGCTGGTCTGTCATAATATAATAGAGACATTAGATCTAGCTGGTCTGTCATAGTATAATAGAGACAGTAGATCTAGCTGGTCTGTCATAATAAAATAGAGACAGTAGATCTAGCTGGTCTGTCATAATATAATAGAGACAGTAGATCTGCCTGGTCTGTCATAATATAATAGAGACAGTAGATCTAGCTGGTCTGTCATATAATATACTAGATCTAGATTAGATCATAATATAATAGAGATAGTAGATCTGATGCTGTCATAATACAATAGAGACAGTAGATCTAGCTGGTCTGTCATAATGTCATAATAGAGACAGTAGATCTGGCTGGTCTGACATATTATAATAGATAGAGACGGTAGATCTAGCTGGTCTATCATAATAATGAGACGGTAGATCTACTGGTCTGTCATAATATAATAGAGACAGTAGATCTGGCTGGTCTGTCATGTATAATAGAGACAGTAGATCTGGCTGGTCTGTCATAATATAATAAGAGACATATGATCTAGCTGGTCTGTCATAATATAATAGACAGTAGATCTAGCTGGTCTGTCATAATATAATAGAGACAGTAGATCTGGCTGAAAATATAATAGAGATAGTAGTATCTAGCTGGTCTGTCATAATATAATAGAGACAGTAGATCTAGCTGGTCTGTCATAATAATAGAGACAGTAGATCTGGCTGGTCTGTCAAATGTCATATTATAATTGAGACAATAGATCTGGCTGGTCTGTCATAATATAATAGAGATATATAATATAATAGAGACAGTAGATCTTGCTGGTCTGTCATAATATAATAGACACAGTAGATCTACCTGGTCTGTCATTGTATAATTATAATTGAGACAATAGATCTGGCTGGTCTGTCATTTATAATAGAGGCGGTAGATCTAGCTGGTCTGTCATAATATAATAGAGACAGTAGATCTAGCTGGTCTGTCATATATATAATAGACAGTAGATCTAGCTGGTCTGTCATAATATAATAGAGACAGTAGATCTGCTGGTCTGTCATTAATATAATAGACACAGTAGATCTAGCTGGTCTGTCATAATATAATAGAGACAGTATATCTACCTGGTCTGTCATAATATAATAGAGACAGTATATCTGACCTGGTCTGTCATAATATAATAGAGACAGTAGATCTGGTCTGGTCTGTCATAATATAAATAGACAGTAGATCTGCCTGGTCTGTCATAATATAATAGACACGGTAGATCTGGCTGGTCTGTCAGCAACAGAATATAATAGAGACAGTAGGACCTGGTCTGAATGTCATAATATAATAGAGACAGTATATATCTAAGCTGGTCTGTCATAATATAATGGAGACAGTAGATCTAGCTGGTCTGTCATAACATAATAGAGACAGTAGATCTGGCTGGTCTGTCATAATATAATAGGAGACAATAGATCTAGCTGGTCTGTCATAATATAATAGAGACAGTAGATCTAGCTGGTCTGTCATATTATAATAGAGACAGTAGATCTAGCTGGTCTGTCATAATATAATAGAGACAGTAGATTTGAATGGTCTGTCATAATATAATAGAGACAGTAGATCTAGCTGGTCTGTCATAATATAATAGAGACAGTAGATCTAGCTGGTCTGTCGTAACATAATAATAGACAGTAGATCTGGCTGGTCTGTCATAATATAATAGAGACAGTAGATCTAGCTGGTCTGTCATAATATAATAGAGACAGTAGATCTAGCTGGTCTGTCATAATATAATATAAAGAGACAGTAGATCTAGCTGGTCTGTCATAATAGAGACAATAGATCTACTGGTCTGTCACTTAATCAATAGTCACAGTAGATCTAGCTGGTCTGTCATAATAACATAATAGACAATAGATCTAGCTGGTCTGTCATAATATAATAGAGACAGTAGATCTAGCTGGTCTGTCATAATATAATAGAGACAGTAGATCTAGCTGGTCTGTCATAATATAATAGAGACAGTAGATCTAGCTGGTCTGTCATTTTATAATAGAGACAGTAGATCTGCTGGTCTGTCATAATATAATAGAGACAGTAGATCTGGCTGGTCTGTCATAATATAATAGAGACATAGATCTAGCTGGTCTGTCATAATATATAGAGACAGTAGATCTAGCTGGTCTGTCATAATATAATAGAGACAGTAGATCTAGCTGGTCTGTCATAATATAATGAGACACTAGTCTAGCTGGTCTGTCATAATATAATAGAGATAGTAGATCTAGCTGGTCTGTCATAATATAATAGAGACAGTAGATCTGGCTGGTCTGTCGTGTCATAATAGAGACAGTAGATCTAGCTGGTCTGTCATAATATAATAGAGACAGTAGATCTAGCTGGTCTGTCATAATATAATAGAGACAGTAGATCTGGCTGGTCTGTCATATTATAATAGAGACAGTAGATCTAGCTGGTCTGTCGTATATAATAGAGACAGTAGATCTAGCTGGTCTGTCATAATATAATAGAGACAGTAGATCTGCCTGGTCTGTCATAATATAATAGAGACAGTAGATCTAGCTGGTCTGTCATAATATAATAGAGACAGTAGATCTAGCTGGTCTGTCATAATATAATAGAGACAGTAGATCTAGCTGGTCTGTCATAATACAATAGAGACAGTAGATCTAGCTGGTCTGTCATAATATAATAGAGACAGTAGATCTGGCTGGTCTGGTCTGTCATAATATAATGAGAATAGAGACAGTAGATCTACTGGTCTGTCATAAATAATAGGGACAGAGACAGTAGATCTAGCTGGTCTGTCATAATATAATAGAGACAGTAGATCTAGCTGGTCTGTCATAATATAATAGAGACAGTAGATCTGCTGGTCTGTCATAATATAATAGAGACAGTAGATCTAGCTGGTCTGTCATAATATAATAGAGACATTAGATCTAGCTGGTCTGTCATAATATAATAGAGACAGTAGATCTGGCTGGTCTGTCATAATATAATAGAGACAGTAGATCTAGCTGGTCTGTCATAATATAATAGAGACAGTAGATCTAGCAGGTCTGTCATAATATAATAGAGACAGTAGATCTGGCTGGTCTGTCATAATATAATAGAGACAGTAGATCTACCTGGTCTGTCATAATATAATAGAGACAGTAGATCTAGCTGGTCTGTCATAATATAATAGAGACAGTAGATCTAGCTGGTCTGTCATAATATAATAGAGACAGTAGATCTACTGGTCTGTCATAATATAATAGAGACAGTATATCGACCTGGTCTGAAGATAATAGAGACATGTAGATCTAGCTGGTCTGTCATAATATAAATAGAGACAGTAGATCTAGCTGGTCTGTCATAATATAATAGAGACAGTAGATTTAGCTGGTCTGTCATAATATAATAGAGACAGTAGATCTAGCTGGTCTGTCATAATAGAATAGAGACAGTAGATCTAGCTGGTCTGTCATATTATAATAGAATAGTAGATCTAGCTGGTCTGTCATAATATAATAGAGACAGTAGATCTAGCTGGTCTGTCATAATATAATAGAGACAGTAGATCTACTGGTCTGTCGTATATAATAGAGACAGTAGATCTAGCTGGTCTGTCATAATATAATAGAGACAGTAGATCTAGCTGGTCTGTCAAGTATAATAGAGACAGTAGATCTACCTGGTCTGTAATATAATAGAGACAGTAGATCTGCTGGTCTGTCATAATATAATAGAGACAGTAGATCTAGCTGGTCTGTCATAATATAATAGAGACAGTAGATCTGGCTGGTCTGTCATAATATAATAGACAGTAGATCTGCTGGTCTGTCATATTATAATAGAACAGTAGATCTAGCTGGTCTGTCATAATATAATAGAGACAGTAGATCTAGCTGGTCTGTCATAATATAATAGAGACAGTAGATCTAGCTGGTCTGTCATAATATAATAGAGACAGTAGATTTGGCTGGTCTGTCATTTTATAATAGAGACAGTAGATCTGGCTGGTCTGTCATAATAGAGACAGTAGATCTACCTGGTCTGTCATAATATAATAGAGGGACAGTATATCTAACTGGTCTGTCATTTATAATAGAGACAGTAGATCTAGCTGGTCTGTCATAATATAATAGAGACAGTAGATCTGGCTGGTCTGTCAAAATATAATAGAGACAGTAGATCTGGCTGGTCTGTCATAATATAATGGGACAGTAGATCTAGCTGGTCTGTCATAATATAATAGAGACAGTAGATCTAGCTGGTCTGTCATAATATAATAGAGACAGACAGTAGTCGTAATATAATAGAGACAGTAGATCTGCTGGTATCATAATATAATAGAGACAGTAGATCTAGCTGGTCTGTCATAATATAATAGAGACAGTAGATCTAGCTGGTCTGTCATATTATAATGGGACAGTAGATCTGGCTGGTCTGTCATATTATAATAGAGACAGTAGATCTAGCTGGTCTGTCATAATATAATAGAGACGTAGATCTAGCTGGTCTGTCATAATATAATAGACACAATAGATCTATCTGTCAGTAGATCTGGCTGGTCTGTCATAAATAATAGAGACAGTAGATCTAGCTGGTCTGTCATAATATAATAGAGACAGTAGATCTAGCTGGTCTGTCATAATATAATAGAGACAGTAGATCTGGCTGGTCTGTCATAATATAATAGAGACAGTAGATTTGGCTGCTCTGTCATATTATAATAGAGACAGAGACTGTAGATCTAGCTGGTCTGTCATAATATAATAGAGACAGTAGATCTCGCTGGTCTGTCATAATATAATAGAGACAGTAGATCTAGCTGGTCTGTCATAATATAATAGAGACAGTAGATCTGGCTGGTCTGTCCTATATAATAATGAGATAGTAGATCTAGCTGTGTCTGTCATAATATAATAGAGACAGTAGATCTACCTGGTCTGTCATAATATAATAGAGACAGTAGATCTTTGGTCTGTCATAATACAATAGACACAGTAGATCTAGCTGGTCTGTCATAATATAATAGAGACAGTAGATCTAGCTGGTCTGTCATAATATAATAGAGACAGTAGATCTAGCTGGTCTGTCATAATATAATAGAGACAGTAGATCTGGCTGGTCTGTCATAATATAATGGACAGTAGATCTACCTGGTCTGTCATAAAATAATAAGAGATAGTAGATCTAGCTGGTCTGTCATAATATAATGAGAGACAGTAGATCTACATGGTCTGTCATAATATAATAGAGACAGTAGATCTGGCTGGTCTGTCATCCCCACAATAGAGACGGTAGATCTGGCTGGTCTGTCATAATATAATAGAGATATAGAGACAGTAGATCTGGCTGGTCTGTCATAATATAATAGACAGTAGATCTAGCTGGTCTGTCATAATATAATAGACACAGTAGATCTAGCTGGTCTGTCATAATATAATGAAGACAGTATATCGACCTGGTCTATCATAATACCCAGAAGAGACAGTAGATCTGGCTGAGTCTGTCATAATACAGCAGAGACAGAATCTTGCTGTCTGTCCTTAATATAATGAGACCCCCAGTAGATCTATGGTTCTGTCATAATATAATAGACGACATTAGTCTGGCTGGTCTGCATAATATAATAGCGACGGTAGATCTGGGACTGGTCTGTCATATTATATAGAGACAGCAGATCCCTAGCTGGTCTGTCATAATATAATAGGCAGTAGATCTGGCTGGTCTGTCATGGCATATAATAGATACGGTATGATCTAGCTGATGCTGTCATATATATAGAGGACAGTATATGGCTGGTCTGTCGCCAATAATTGAGACAATATGTCTGGCTGGTCTGTCATAATATAGGGGACAGTAGATCTTTGATTGGTCTGTCATGTTGTAGAGACGGTAGTCTGGCTGATCTTGTCATAGACAATAATAGAGACGGTAGATGGCTGGCAGTATCTGTCATAATGTTTGAAAAACATTAGATCTGCTGTCTTATCATAGTATAATAGACACAGTAGATCTGCACAATCTGTTATAATATAATAGGAAATGGTGATCTGGCTGGTCTGTCATAATATAATAGAGACAGTATATCTACCTGGTCTTGTCATAATACTGACAGGACAATATATCAGCTGGTCTGTCATACCATAATATAATAGAGACAGTATATTTGGCTGGTCTGTCATAATATAATTGAGACAATATATCTAGCTGGTCTGTCATAATATAATGAGACATAGATCTAGCTGGTCTGTCATAATATAATAAAGGGAATGATGGAGGAAGTCTAGCTGGTCTGTAATAGTAGAATAGACAGTAGATCAAAGCTGGTCTGTCATAATATAGACCATTAGCTGGCTGTCATAATATAATGAGACGGTAGATCTAGATGGTCTGTCATATTATAACAGAGACGTAGATCTGACTAGATGTCAGTGTCATATAATAGAGACAGTAGATCGCTGATATGTCGTATAATGAGACGGTAGATCTGGCTGGTCTGTCATAATATAATAGAGGAGCAGTAGGTCTACCGGGTCTGTCATATAATGATATCTGTGGGAACAGTCAACCGGGTCTGTATAATAGAGACGGTAGATCTGGCTGATGTCTGATAAGCAGGGCAGTGCATCTGGCACGGTGCTATCATAATATAATGAGACGGTAGATTAGCTGGTGTCAAAATATAATAGAGACATAGATGTGGCTGGTCTGTCTTCAATATAATAGAACGGTAGATCTGGCTGGTCTGTATCTGCATGAATAGCCAATATAGCATAGCTAGATACTGCGTGATGCATGGCACGAACGGTGACTAACCGGTGTCAATGTCATGTTATAACAAGAACGTATCTGGCTGGAACTAGTCGCTGCATAACAGAACAGTAGACCTGGCAAAAGATCGGCCTAAGTAATACAATAGAGGCAGTAGTCTAACTGGTACTGTCATGTTATACTGTGGAACTTGTAGATCTCTGGCTGGTCGTGTCATAATGTAACAGAGATAGTAGCTGCACGCAATTCTGTCTGTACTATGCCAGAGGCGGTAGATCTACCTGATGCAAACAAACAACCATAATAGGGCAGTGAATCTAGCTGGAGAATATATCATATTATAACAAGTCTGTCATGTATAACCAGAGAGCAGTAGACTCTGGCTGGTGCTAGTCAGTAACTGCAATGAACGACAGACCAGATGCAGCGGTCTGTCACGTATAATAGAGAGGTGACAGATACAGCTGCGTCAATGTATTATAATACGAGGCAGTTGTCTGGCTGGTCTGTCATAATATAATAGAGACAGTAGATGGTCTGTCATAACATAATAGAGACAGTAAATCATGGCTTTATAATAGAGACGGTAGATCTATACGTTAATCATAATATAATAGAGTGCAGTAGATGTATCAGTTCTGTCATAATATAATAGAGACAGCAGATCTAGCTAATATAATATAATAGAGACAGTAAGATCTGCTGGTCTGTCCATAATATAACAATAGTAATATAACAGTAGATCTAGCTGGTCTGTCATAATACAATAAAGATGTAGCTCCTTCAATCTGTCAATAAAATAGAGACAGTAGATTTATCCAGGTCTGTCGTCATGTATAATAGAGACAGTAGATCTGTGGTCATATGTATAACCAATAGAGACGTAGATCTGCCTGTTCTGTCTATATTCTTTATAGAGACGGTACATCTGGCTGGTCTGTCATAATATTACAGAGACAGTAGATCTAGCTGGTCTGTCATATAATATAAGTAGATCTGGCACAGTGAAATCCTGATCTAGCTGGTCTGGTATAATGAGAGACGGTAGATCTGGCTGGTCTGTCATAATAATGAGGACGGTTAGATCTGGCTGGTGCGTCGCAATATGCCCATAGAAGACAATAGATCTAGCTGTCTGACCTTAATATAATTGAGACAGTAGATCTGGCTGGTCTGTCATAATATAATAGAGACAGTAGATCTAGCTGGTCTGTCATAACATAATAGAGACAGTAGATCAATCTAGGTGGTCTGTCATATTATGGTGGGGCAGTGAGTCTAGCTGGTCTGTCATAATATAATAGAGACAGTAGATCTGGCTGGTCTGTCATAACATAATAGAGACAATAGATCTGGCTGGTCGCTAGATAATGAGGCAATGGAAATTGGCTGGTAATAGGGGCGGTAGAGTGCTGGCTGGTCTGTAATATAACGAGACAGTGAGTCTAGTGGGTGCAATCAATATATAAGAGACACAGTCTGGCTGATGCGTCGTAATCTATATCGACCTGGTCTGTCGCCCCAGGACAGTAGATCTGCTGGTCTGTCACTTAATATAATAGAGACAGTAGATCTGGCTGGTCTGTTATAATATAATGACAGTATAGTCTAGCTGGTCTGTCCCTAATACAGAAGAGACAGTAGATCTAGCTGGTCCTGTCATATTAATGAGGGCAGTGATTTGCTACTCTACTGGCTGATAATACGTAAGCCAGTATAGAGGCAGTAGTCTGGCTGGTGCCTTAAATAATGTGGGGATTTAGCTGGTCTGTCAAATATAATAGAGACAGTATATCTACCTGGTCTGTCATTTATAATGAGGACATAGATCCATTGAGTCTAGCTGGTCTGTCAAATATAATAGAGACAGTATGTCTAGCTGATGCAATCTTGTCATAATATAATAGAGACAGTAGATCTAGCTGGTCTGTCATAGTGTAATAGAGACGTGGATCTTACCTGGTCTGTCGCGTAATATCGGCAGAGGGCGGTAGATCTGGCTGGTCTGTCGTAATGTAATGAGGGCAGTAGATCTAGCTGGTCTGTCGTGGCTACACAGCAGAACAGTAGATCTGCACCGGTGCTGTCGCGCTCAATATAACCCAGAGACGGCCAGACTGCTGATTACTATCGTATTATAATGAAGGCGACCAGACTGATTGCTGTCATAATATAATAGAAACGGTAGATCTAACGATGTAATCATGGCTGCAACCAGACACGGTAGATCTGGCACGGTGCTATCATGTACTGAGAACGGTAGATCTGATCTTGTCAACCAGTATAATATAAGAAACGGTAGTCTGGCTGGTCTATCTCAATATAATGGAGTAGTAGTCTACGGTCTGTCGTAATATAATAGAGACGGCCAAATCTAGATGGTCTGTCATGCTAATGGCCTGGGAGACATTACAGATCTGGCACGGTGCTGGCCCTCATAATATAACAGAGACAGTAGATACACAGTGCAGTAAGCCAGTATGGCAGAAACGGTAGATCTGGCACGGTGCTGTCAAACAATACAGCCAGAACACGTGAGATGCCACGGTGCTGTCATGGCTGCCAACAGAAGCAGTAGTCTGGCACGGTCTGTCGCCAATATAATAGGTAAAGGTAGATACTGTATCATGGCTATAATAAGAGACGGTATATGGTCTGTCATATTCCCAACAGGAGCGCCAGAAGGCAGTGAACTCTGGCTGATTCTGTCATAATATAACAGAGACAGTAGATCTAACATTTCTGTCAAACTAACAGAACACAGTAGATCTGGCACAGTGCTGTCATATAATGAAGACGTGTATCTACCAGTCTATCATAGCAAACTCATGGCTTATATTAAGAACAATAGATCTAGCTGATCTGTCGCTAATAAGTATTATAATAGGGCAATAGTCTAGCTGGTCTGTCATATTACTGTAGAGACGGTAGTCTGGCACGGTCTTATCTCAATACGACAGAGGCATTAGATCTGGCACGGTGCTATTTAATATTATAATAGAGACGATAGATCTAGCTAAGTCGATGTAATATGAGATAG
>NW_026279915.1:0-8588 GCF_023373465.1 Oncorhynchus keta | reverse complement strand
ACAGGACCACACCGTCACAGGACCCCACAGGACCCCACCGTCACAGGACCACAACGTCACAGGACCCCACAGGACCCCACCGTCACAGGACCCCACCGTCACAGGACCCCACCGTCACAGGACCCCACCGTCACAGGACCCCACAGGACCACACCGTCACAGGACCCCACCGTCACAGGACCACACCGTCACAGGACCCCACCGTCACAGGACCCACAGGACCACACCGTCACAGGACCCCACAGGACCCCACCGTCACAGGACCACAACGTCACAGGACCCCACAGGACCCCACCGTCACAGGACCCCACCGTCACAGGACCACACCGTCACAGGACCCCACCGTCACAGGACCAGACCGTCACAGCACCCCACCGTCACAGGACCCACAGGACCACACCGTCACAGGACCCCACAGGACCACAACGTCACAGGACCCCACAGGACCCCACCGTCACAGGACCCCACAGTCACAGGACCCCACCGTCACAGGACCCCACCGTCACAGGACCCCACCGTCACAGGACCCCACCGTCACAGGACCCCACAGGACCCCACCATCACAGGACCCCACCATCACAGGACCCCACCGTCACAGGACCCCACCGTCACAGGACCCCACAGGACCTCACCGTCACAGGACCCCACAGGACCCCACCGTCACAGGACCCCACAGGACCACACCGTCACAGGACCACACCGTCACAGGACCCCACAGGACCCCACCGTCACAGGACCCCACAGTCACAGGACCCCACAGTCACAGGACCCCACCGTCACAGGACCCCACCGTCACAGGACCCCACTGTCACAGGACCCCACCGTCACAGGACCCCACCGTCACAGGACCACACCGTCACAGGACCCCACAGTCACAGGACCCCACCGTCACAGGACCCCACCGTCACAGGACCCCACCGTCACAGGACCAGACCGTCACAGGACCCCACCCCGTCACAGGACCCCACCGTCCTGCCACGACCCCACCGTCACACGACCCCACCGTCACAGGACCAGACCGTCCACAGGACCCCGTCTAGGACCCCACCGTCACAGGACCCCACCGTCACAGGACCCACCGTCACAGGACCCCACCGTCACTCATTTAGTCATCAACTAATTCCCTTCATTAAAACTAAAAGAACAAAATATCCGTCAACAGACATGACGGTTCTTACAACCAGAAACACAGAGAACACGTTGACACACCACCCATCTGTGTGTGTTTTATGACTTATTCAAGCGTAACCCAAGCAGCACTCTGAAAGACTAATTGGTGGCAGTAGACGGCGTGGGAGAATGACGGCTGGAAGAGTCAGAAGACACGCCTTCTGCTTACCTGGGGGATGGGAGAAACTGTAGAAGATTCTGCTGCATTATTGACGAACAGTGAAGACACTGGTTAGCCAGGCGGTGAGGAGTAGGCTGTAGCTGACAGGGGTGGAGGCAGAGAGGGTAGACTAGGCTGTAGCTGACAGGGTTGGAGGCAGAGAGGGAGAGAGGTAGACTAGGCTGTGGCTGACAGGGTGGAGGCAGAGAGGGTAGACTAGGCTGTGGCTGACAGGGGTGGAGGCAGAGAGAGTAGACTAGGCTGTGGCTGACAGGGGTGGAGGCAGAGAGAGTAGACTAGGCTGTGGCTGACAGGGGTGGAGGCAGAAGGGTAGACTAGGCTGTGGCTGACAGGGGTGGAGGCAGAGAGAGGCAGAGAGGGTAGACTAGGCTGTGGCTGACAGGGGTGGAGGCAGAGAGGGTAGACTAGGCTGTGGTTGACAGGGGTGGAGGCAGAGAGAGGCAGAGAGGGTAGACTAGGTTGGGACAGGGGGTGAGGAGTAGGCTGTGGCTGACAGGGGTGGAGGCAGAGAGAGTAGACTAGGCTGTGGCTGACAGGGGTGGAGGCAGAGAGAGTAGACTAGGCTGGGACAGGGGGTGGGGGGACAGAGGCACACAGCCCAGACCACACACCAGCAGCATTCCCACAAGCCTCTGCAACAGAGATGGACGTAGAGGTGAGTTACTGCCACAGAAAACATTTTATAAATATCTGCATGTAGAATGTATTATTTATTAGTACACAGAGGCTCTATAGAATGTATTATTTATTAGTACACAGAGGCTCTGTAGAATGTATTATTTATTAGTACACAGAGGCTCTATAGAATGTATTATTTATTAGTACACAGAGGCTCTATAGAATGTATTATTTATTAGTACACAGAGGCTCTATAGAATGTATTATTTATTTGTACACAGAGGCTCTATAGAATGTATTATTTATTATTACACAGAGGCTCTGTAGAATGTATTATTTATTAGTACACAGAGGCTCTATAGAATGTATTATTTATTAGTACACAGAGGCGCTGTAGAATGTATTATTTATCAGTACACAGAGGCTCTGTAGAATTTATTATTTATTAGTACACAGAGGCTCTATAGAATGTATTATTTATTAGTACACAGAGGCTCTGTAGAATGTATTATTTATCAGTACACAGAGGCTCTATAGAATTTATTATTTATTAGTACACAGAGGCTCTATAGAATGTATTATTTATTAGTACACAGAGGCTCTATAGAATGTAGTGATTCAGTTACTTTTAATGTGTTCTTCTCTGTCTACAATGTAAGTACTAAAGCACAAATAGCCTGTTTAATCACTGGGTGAACATGATGCATGTTATAGGTATGTACGTGTTAGTTGGGGTACAGCCTGCTAACACTTGAGTATTAATAACATTCACGTGATGCCAAATCGATGAAAGATGTATTGCAAATTATGTTTAGACATTTTCATCGAATTTGTGTGCATAGGCTACTTGGATTTATTTATTTTTTATAGAAGAGAGAATTTCCCAGAAGAGAAAGGGACTCTACACTGAGTGGACAAAACATTAAGAACACCTTCATACTAATCCACTCCACCACCCTATTGCCCTCAGAACAGCCTCAATTCATCGGGTCATGGACTCTACAAGGTGTTGAAAGTGTTCCACAGGATGCTGGTCCATGTTGACTCCAGTGCTTCACACAGTTGTGTCAAGTTGTCTGGATGTTCTTTGGGTGGTGGACCATTCTTAATACACACAGACAACTGTTGAGGATGAAAAACCCAGCGTTGTAGTTCTTAACGCAAACCTGTGAGCCTGGCACCTTCTTGGCTCCCGAGTGCAGCGGTCTAAGGCACTACATCTCAGTGCAAGAGCGCCTACAGTCCCTGGTTCGAATCCCGGGTTGTATCACAACCCGGCCGTGATTTGGACTCCCATAGGGTGGCGCACAATTGGCCCAGCGTCGTTTGGCCGGTGTAGGCCGTCATTGTAAATACATTTTGTTCTTAATTAACTGACTTGCCTAGTTAGTAAAGGTTTAATACTACCAGGTTCAAATACACTTCAATATTCTGTCTTGGCTGTTCACCCTCTGACACAAACACAATCCACGCCTCATTGGTCTCAAGGCTGAGAACTCCTCCTTTAACATGTCTCCTCCCCTTCATCTTTTAACCTGTCTCCCTCCCCTTTCATCTTTAACATGTCTCTCCCTTCATTTTTAACATGTCTCCTCCCCTTCGCTTTACCATGTCTCCTCCCCTTAATTTTAACATGTCTCCTCCTTCATTTTTAACCTGTCTCACCCCTTCATCTTTAACATGTCTCCTCCCTTCATCTTTAACCTGTCTCCTCCCTTCATTTTTAACCTGTCTCCTCCCTTCGTCTTTAACATGTCTCCTCCTTCATTTTTAACATGTCTCCTCCTTCATTTTTAACCTGTCTCCCTCCCCTTCATCTTTAACCTGTCTCCCCCCTTCATTTTTAACTTGTCTCCCCTTCATTTTTAACATGTCTCCTCCTTCATCTTTAACCTGTCTCTCCCCTTCATTTTTACCATGTCTCCTCCTTCATCTTTAACATGTCTCCTCCCTTCATCTTTAACATGTTCCCTTTCATTTTAACATGTCTCCTCCCCTTCATCTTTAACATGTCTCCTCCCCTTCATCTTTAACATGTCTCCTCCCCTTCATCTTTAACATGTCTCCTCCCCTTCATCTTTAACATGTCTCCTCCCCTTCATCTTTAACATGTCTCCCCCTTCATCTTTAACCCGTCTCCCCCTTCATCTTTAACCCGTCTCCCCCTTCATCTTTGCCCGTCTCCCCCTTCATCTTTAACCCGTCTCCTCCTTCATCTTTAATCCGTCTCCTCCTTCATCTTTAACCCGTCTCTCCTTCATCTTTAACCCGTCTCCTCCTTCATCTTTAATCTGCCTTCCCTCCCTTCATCTTTAACCCGCTCTCCCCTTCATCTTAACCCGTCTCTCCCCTTCATCTTTAACCCGTCTCCTCCCCTTCATCTTTAACCCGTCTCTCCTTCATCTTTAACCCGCTCCTCCCCTTCATCTTTAACCCGCTCTCCCTTTCATCTTTAACCCGTCTCCCTCCTCATCTTAACCCGTCTCCTCCCCTTCATCTTTAACCAGTCTCCTCCCCTTCATCTTTAACCCGTTTCCTCCCTTCATCTTTAACCCGTCTCCTCCCTTCATCTTTAACCTGTCTCCCCCCTTTCATCTTTAACCCGTCTTCTCCCCTTCATTTTAACCCGTCTCCTCCCCTTCATCTTTAACCCGTCTCACTCCCCTTCATCTTTAACCCGCTCTCCCCCCTTCATCTTTAACCCGCTCCTCCTTCATCTTTAACCCGTCTCCTCCCTTCATCTTTAACCTGTCTCCCTCCCTTCATCTTTAACCCGTCTCCTCCTTCATCTTTAACCCGTCTCCTCCCCTTCATCTTTAACCCGTCTCCTCCCCTTCATCTTTAACCCGTCTCCTCCCCTTCATCTACACTGATTTGAAGAGGATTTAACAAGTGACATCAATAAGGGATCATAGATTTCACCTGGTCAGTCTGTGTTATGGAAAGAGCAGGTGTTCTTAATGTTTTGTACCCTCAGTAATAACAGTGCATAGTGAATGAAGTCATCAACCCTGCCTTCTGCAGTGACATCAAACACATTAATGACCAAGTGACAGGCTGTTGGATGTGTTTTTAAAAGCAGTTTTTGTGTTGTTCTCACAACGTTTTAATGGAGGATTAGTATTGGACAATTTGCAAAGAACTTGACTCAGATGTCACAGAAATGTAGATTTGTAACTCATGAATGTACCCAAATGAAACAAACAGTATGATACTATTTTACTACGAGTTCAGTTCTACTGAGGGCTCAGATGTTAGTCCACTCTACCTAGTTCAGTACTACTGAGGGCTCAGATGTTGTGTCCACTCTACCTGGTTCAGTACTACTGAGGGCTCAGATGTTAGTCCACTCTACCTAGTTCAGTTCTACTGAGGGCTCAGGATGTCAGTCCACTCTACCTAGTTCAGTTCTACTGAGGGCTCAGATGTTAGTCCACTCTACCTAGTTCAGTACTACTGAGGGCTCAGATGTTAGTCCACTCTACCTAGTTCAGTTCTACTGAGGGCTCAGATGTTAGTCCACTCTACCTAGTTCAGTACTACTGAGGGCTCAGATGTTAGTCCACTCTACCTACCTAGTTCAGTTCTACTGAGGGCTCAGATGTTAGTCCACTCTACCTAGTTCAGTTCTACTGAGGGCTCAGATGTTAGTCCACTCTACCTAGTTCAGTTCTACTGAGGGCTCAGATGTTAGTCCACTCTACCTAGTTCAGTTCTACTGAGGGCTCAGATGTTAGTCCACTCTACCTAGTTCAGTTCTACTGAGGGCTCAGATGTTAGTCCACTCTACCTAGTTCAGTTCTACTGAGGGCTCAGATGTTAGTCCACTCTACCTAGTTCAGTTCTACTGAGGGCTCAGATGTCAGTCCACTCTACCTAGTTCAGTTCTACTGAGGGCTCAGATGTCAGTCCACTCTACCTAGTTCAGTTCTACTGAGGGCTCAGATGTCAGACCACTCTACCTAGTTCAGTTCTACTGAGGGCTCAGATGTTAGTCCACTCTACCTAGTTCAGTTCTACTGAGGGCTCAGATGTTAGTCCACTCTACCTAGTTCAGTTCTACTGAGGGCTCTGTCAGTCCACTACCTAGTTCAGTTCTACTGAGGGCTCAGATGTTAGTCCACTCTACCTAGTTCAGTTCTACTGAGGGCTCAGATGTTAGTCCACTCTACCTAGTTCAGTTCTACTGAGGGCTCAGATGTTAGTCCACTCTACCTAGTTCAGTTCTACTGAGGGCTCAGATGTTAGTCCACTCTACCTAGTTCAGTTCTACTGAGGCTCAGATGTCAGTCCACTCTACCTAGTTCAGTTCTACTGAGGGCTCAGATGTCAGTCCACTCTACCTAGTTCAGTTCTACTGAGGGCTCCAGATGTTAGTCCACTCTACCTAGTTCAGTTCTACTGAGGGCTCAGATGTCAGTCCACTCTACCTAGTTCAGTTCTACTGAGGGCTCAGATGTTAGTCCACTCTACCTAGTTCAGTTCTACTGAGGGCTCAGATGTTAGTCCACTCTACCTAGTTCAGTTCTACTGAGGGCTCAGATGTTAGTCCACTCCTAGTTCAGTCTACCTCGATGTTATCCACTCACCTAGTTCAGTTCTACTGAGGGCTCAGATGTTAGTCCACTCTACCTAGTTCAGTTCTACTGAGGGCTCAGATGTTAGTCCACTCTACCTAGTTCAGTTCTACTGAGGGCTCAGATGTTAGTCCACTCTACCTAGTTCAGTTCTACTGAGGGCTCAGATGTTAGTCCACTCTACCTAGTTCAGTTCTACTGAGGGCTCAGATGTCAGTCCACTCTACCTAGTTCAGTTCTACTGAGGGCTCAGATGTTAGACCACTCTACCTAGTTCAGTACTACTGAGGGCTAGATGTCAGTCCACTCCACCTAGTTCAGTTCTACTGAGGGCCTCACCTAGTTCAGTTCTACTGAGGGCTCAGATGTTAGTCCACTCTACCTAGTTCAGTTCTACTGAGGGCTCAGATGTCAGTCCACTCTACCTAGTTCAGTTCTACTGAGGGCTCAGATGTTAGTCCACTCTACCTAGTTCAGTACTACTGAGGGCTCAGATGTCAGTCCACTCTACCTAGTTCAGTTCTACTGAGGGCTCAGATGTTAGTCCACTCTACCTAGTTCAGTTCTACTGAGGGCTCAGATGTTAGTCCACTCTACCTAGTTCAGTTCTACTGAGGGCTCAGATGTCAGTCCACTCTACCTAGTTCAGGGCTCAGATGTTAGTCCACTACCTAGTTCAGTTCTCAGATGTTAGTCCACTCTACCTAGTTCAGTTCTACTGAGGGCTCAGATGTTAGTCCACTCCACCTAGTTCAGTTCTACTGAGGGCTCAGATGTTAGTCCACTCTACCTAGTTCAGTTCTACTGAGGGCTCAGATGTCAGTCCACTCTACCTAGTTCAGTTCTACTGAGGGCTCAGATGTTAGTCCACTCTACCTAGTTCAGTTCTGCTGAGGCTCAGATGTTAGTCCACTCTACCTAGTTCAGTACTACTGAGGCTCAGATGTCAGTCCACTCCACCTAGTTCAGTTCTACTGAGGCTCAGATGTTAGTCCACTCTACCTAGTTCAGTTCTACTGAGGGCTCAGATGTTAGTCCACTCTACCTAGTTCAGTTCTACTGAGGGCTCAGATGTTAGTCCACTCTACCTAGTTCAGTTCTACTGAGGCTCAGATGTTAGTCCACTCTACCTAGTTCAGTTCTACTGAGGGCTCAGATGTCAGTCCACTCTACCTAGTTCCAGTTCTACTGAGGGCTCAGATGTTAGTCCACTCTACCTAGTTCAGTTCTACTGAGGCTCAGATGTTAGTCCACTCTACCTAGTTCAGTTCTACTGAGGGCTCAGATGTTAGTCCACTCCACCTAGTTCAGTTCTACTGAGGGCTCAGATGTCAGTCCACTCTACCTAGTTCAGTACTACTGAGGGCTCAGATGTTAGTCCACTCTACCTAGTTCCAGTTCTACTGAGGGCTCAGATGTCAGTCCACTCTACCTAGTTCAGTTCTACTGAGAGCTCAGATGTCAGTCCACTCACCTAGTTTTCAGTTCTACTGGTAAATAAACTCAACTCAGCTGCAGTGGGAGAGGTGTCGGGTTCCTTAGGGACCACACACACACACACATTGTCTCACATAGGCATAATGAACAGAGACACGATTTGATTACAGCAATGTTGACCAGAGTCGTAAAACAAGTCCGTCCATCCCAAGCTCCCACGGTACCACCTCCCACTCAGCTCAAACTGTAAAGACACCTCACTCAATGAAAGCTACCCTGCCGCCCCAGCTCCCACGGTCCCACCTCCCACTCAGCTCAAACTGTAAAGACACCTCACTCAATGAAAGCTACCCTGCCGCCCCAGCTCCCACGGTCCCACTCAGCTCAAACTGTAAAGACACCTTTTTTTCTAATTTATTTTTTTATTTTACCTTTATTTAACCAGGCAAGTCAGTTAAGAACAAATTCTTATTTTCAATGACTGCCTAGGAACAGTGGGTTAACTGCCTGTTCAGGGGCAGAATGACAGATTTGTACCTTGTCAGCTCGGGGGTTTGAACTCGCAACCTTCCGGTTACTAGTCCAACGCTCTAACCACTAGGCTA
>NW_026279914.1:0-4114 GCF_023373465.1 Oncorhynchus keta | reverse complement strand
TGTTCCTCAACTCTGATACAACACCCTCTGTTCCTGTTCTCAACTCTGTTACAACACCTCTCTGTTCCTTTTCCTCAACTCTGATACAACACCCTCTGTTCCTGTTCCTCAACTCTGTTACAACCACCTCTCTGCTCCTCAACTCTGATTGCAACACCTCTCTGTTCCTGTTCCTCAACTCTGTTACAACACCTCTCTGTTCCTGTTCCTGTTCAAGCTCTGATACAACACCTCTCTGTTCCTGTTCTCTCTGTTCCTGTTCCTCAACTCTGTTACAACACCTCTCTGTTCCTGTTCCTCCCAACTCTGTTGCAACACCTCTCTGTTCCTGTTCCTCAGCTCTGTTACAACACCTCTCCTGTTCCTCAACTCTGTTCCTCTGTTCCTGTTCCTCCAACTCTGTTACAGCACCTCCTCTGTTCAACACCTCTCTGTTCCTCAACTCTGTTACAACACCTCTCTATCCTCAACTCTGATACAACACCTCTCTGTTCCTGTTCCTCAGCTCTGTTACAACACCTCTCTGCTCCTCAGCTCTGTTACAACACCTCTCTGTTCCTGTTCCTCAACTCTGATACAACACCTCTCTGTTCCTGTTCCTCAACTCTGTTACAACACCTCTCTGCCCTCAGCTCTGTTACAACCTCTCTGTTCCTCAGCTCTGTTACAACCTCTCTGTCCTCAACTCTGTTACAACACCTCTCTGTTCCTCAACTCTGTTACAACACCTCTCTGTTCCTCTCTGTTCCTCAACTCCTGTTACAACACCTCTCTGCTCCTCAGCTCTGTTACAACACTTACTCTCTGTTCCTGTTCCTCAGCTCTGTTACAACACCTCTCTGTTCCTCAACTCTGATACAACACCTCTCTGTTCCTGTTCCTCAACTCTGTTACAACACCTCTCTGTTCCTCATGCTGTTGCAACACCTCTCTGTTCCTCAGCTCTGTTACAACACCTCTCTTTCTGTTCCTCAACTCTGTTACAACACCTCTCTGTTCCTCCAGCTCTGTTACAACACCTCTCTGTTCCTCAGCTCTGTTACAACACCTCTCTGTTCCTGTTCCTCAACTCTGTTACAACACCTCTCTTCCTCAGCTCTGTTACAACACCTCTCTGTTCCCTCAGCTCTGTTTACTCCTGTTGCAAGCACCTCTCTGTCCTCCAACTCTGTTACAACACCTCTCTGTTCTGTTCCTCAACTCTGTAACAACACCTCTATCTGTCCTGTTACCCACTCTCTGTTCCTCAGCTCTGTTACAACACCTCTCTGTTCCTCAGCTCTGTTACAACACCTCTGTTCCTCAGCTCTGTTTACAAGCACCTCTGTTCCTGTTCCTCAGCTCTGTTACAACACCTCTCTGTTCCTCAGCTCTGTTACAAGCACCTCTGTTCCTCAACTCTGTTACAACACCTCTGTTCCTGTTCCTCAACTCTGTTACAACACCTCTCTGTTCCTCAACTCTGTTACCTCTCTGTTCCTCAACTCTGTTACAACACCTCTCTGTTCCTCAACTCTGTTACAACACCTCTCTGTTCCTCAGCTCTGTTACAACACCTCTCTCCTGTTCCTCAACACCTCTGTTCCTCAACTCTGATACAACACCTCTCTGTTCCTGTTCCTCAACTCTGTTACAACACCTCTCTGTTTCATCCTCAGCTCTGTTACCTCTCTGTTCCTCAGCTCTGTTACAACACCTCTCTGTTCTGTTCCTCCTGTTCCTCAGCTCTGTTACAACACCTCTCTGTTCCTCAGTTCCTCAGCTCTGTTACAACACCTCTGTTCCTCAGCTCTGTTCAACGCCTCTCTGTGCTCAACTCTGTTCCACCTCTCTGTTCCTCAGCTCTGTTACAACACCTCTCTGTTCCTGTTCCTCAACTCTGATACAACACCTCTCTGTTCCTCAACTCTGTTACAACACCTCTCTGTTCCTCCTCAGCTCTGTTACAACCCTCTCTGTTCTCTCTGTTACAACACCTCTCTGTTCCTGTTCCTCAACTCTGTTACAACCTCTCTGTTCCTCAGCTCTGTTACAACACCTCTCTGTTCCTCCAACTCTGTTACAACCTCTCAGCCTCAACTCTGTTACAACACCTCTCTGTTCCTCAACTCTGATACAACACCTCTCTGTTCCAGCTCTGTTAATCTTGTTCCTCCTCAGCTCTGTTACAACACCTCTCTGTTCCTCCCAAATCTGTTACAACACCTCTCTGTTCCTGTTCCTCAGCTCTGTTACAACACCTCTCTGCTCCTCAGCTCTGTTACAACACCTCTCTGTTCCTGTTCCTCAGCTCTGTTACAACACCTCTCTGCCTCTCTGTTCTGTTCCTCAGCTCTGTTACAATCCTCTCTGTCTCAGCTCTGTTTACAACCCTCTCTCCTGTTCCTCAACTCTGTTACAACACCTCTGCTCCTCAGCTCTGTTACAACACCTCTCTGTCCTCAACTCTGTTTACAACACCACCCTGTTCCTCAGCTCTGTTACAACACCTCCTCTGTTCCTCAGCTCTGTTACAAGCACCTCTCTGTTCCTGTTCCTCAGCTCTGATGCAAGCACCTCTCTGTTCCTGTTCCTCAGCTCTGTTACAACCCTCTCTGTCCTCAACTCTGATACAACACCTCTGTTCTGTTCCTCCAACTCTGTTACAACACCTCTCTGTTCCTGTTCCTCAAGCTCTGTTACAACACCCTCTCTGTTCACTCCAGCTCTGTTACAACACCTCTCTGTTCCTCAAGCTCTGTTACAACACCTCTCTGCTCCTCAGCTCTGATACAACACCTCTCTGTTCCTCAACTCTGTTCCTCCTGTTCCTCAACTCTGATACAACACCTCTCTGTTCCTGTTCCTCAGCTCTGTTACAACACCTCTCTGTTCCTCAGCTCTGTTACAACACCTCTCTGTTCCTCAACTCTGTTACAACACCTCTCTGTTCCTCAGCTCTGTTACAACACCTCTGTTCCTCAGCTCTGTTGCAACCCTCTCTCTGTTCCTCAGCTCTGTTACCTCAGCTCTGTTACAACACCTCTCTGTTCCTCCTCAGCTCTGTAACAACACCTCTCTGTTCCTTGTTCCTCAACTCTGATCAACACCTCTCTGTTCCTCAGCTCTGTTACAACACCTCTGTTCCTCAGCTCTGTTACAACACCTCTCTGTTCCTCAGCTCTGTTACAACACCTCTCTGTTCCTCAACTCTGTTGTAACACCTCTCTGTCCTCAGCTCTGTTTGCAACACCTCTCTGTTCCTCCAGCTCTGTTACAACACCTCTCAGCTCTGTTCCCTCTCTGTTCCTCAGCTCTGTTGCAACACCTCTCTGTTCCTCAGCTCTGTTACAAACACCTCTCTGTTCCTCAACTCTGTTACAACACCTCTCTGTTCCTCAACTCTGATACAACACCTCTCTGTTCCTGTCTGTTGCCTCAGCTCTGTTACAAGCACCTCTCTGTTCCTTTTCCTCAACTCTGTTACAACACCTCTGTTCTGTTCCTCAACTCTGTTACAGCACCTCTGCTGTTCCTCAACTCTGATACAACCCTCTCTGTTCCTGTTCCTCAACTCTGTTACAACACCTCTCTGTTTTCCTCAACTCTGTTACAACACCTCTCTGTTCCCCTCAGCTCTGTTACACCTCTCTGTTCCTGTTCCTCAACTCTGTTACAGCACCTCTCTGTTCCTCAACTCTGTTACAACACCTCTCTGTTCCTGTTCCTCAGCTCTGTTACAACACCTCTGTTACAACACCTCTGCTCCTCAGCTCTTATTTACAACACCTCTCTGTTCCTCAACTCTGTTACAACACCTCTGTTCCTCAACTCTGTTACAACACCTCTCGTTCTCAACTCTGATGCAAACTCCTGTTACAACATCTCTGTTCCTCAGCTCGTTGCAACACCTCTCTGTTCCTCAAATCTGTTGCAACACCTCTCTGTTCCCTGTTCCTCAACTCTGTTACAACACCTCTCTGTCCTCAACTCTGTTACAACACCTCTCTGTTCCTGTTCCTCAACTCTGTAACAACACCTCTCTGTTCCTGTTCCTCAACTCTGTACAACACCTCTCTGTTCCTCAGCTCTGTTACAACACTCTCTGTTCCTCAGCTCTGTTACAACACCTCTC
>NW_026279913.1:0-15003 GCF_023373465.1 Oncorhynchus keta | reverse complement strand
CACAGGACCCCACCGTCACAGGACCCCACAGGACCCCACCGTCACAGGACCACACCGTCACAGGACCACACAGGACCCCACCGTCACAGGACCACACCGTCACAGGACCACACAGGACCCCACCGTCACAGGACCCCACAGGACCCCACCGTCACAGGACCACACCGTCACAGGACCCCACCGTCACAGGACCCCACCGTCACAGGACCCCACAGGACCCCACCGTCACAGCACCCCACCGTCACAGGACCCCACCGTCACAGAACCCCACAGGACCAGACCGTCACAGGACCCCACCGTCACAGGACCCCACAGGACCCCACCGTCACAGCACCCCACCGTCACAGGACCCCACCGTCACAGGACCCCACAGGACCCCACCGTCACAGGACCACACCGTCACAGGACCCCACCGTCACAGGACCCCACAGGACCATTGGCCACTGTCACAGGGACCCTCACCGTCACAGGACCCTACCGTATCAGGACCCCACCGTCACAGGGACCCCCACAGTCACAGGGACCACACCGTCACAGGACTAGACCGTCACAGGGACCCTACAGGACCAGACCGCCACAGGACCCCAGGACCACACCGTCACAGGACCCCACCATCACAGGACCACACCTGCTGCAGGACCACACCGTCACAGGACCCCACAGGACCACACGCCACAGGACCCCACAGACCACACCGTCACAGGACCCCACCGCCACAGCACCCCCACCGTCACAGGACCCCACTGTCACAGGACCCCACAGGACCCCACCGTCAGGACCCCACAGGACCCCCACAGGGACCCCACCGTCACAGGACCCCACCGTCACAGGACCCACACAGGACCAGACCACCATCACAGCACCCCACCATCACAGGACCCCACAGGACCCCACAGGACCCCACCGTCACAGGACCCCACCGTCAGACCCCACCGTCACAGGACCACACCGTCACAGGACCACACCCGCCAGGACCCCACAGGACCAGACCGGCTACAGGACCACAGGACCAGACCGTCCAGGACCCCACCGACAGGACCACAACGCCACAGGACCCAGGGACCACTGTCACAGGACCCCACCGTCACAGGACCCTACCGTATCAGGACCCCACCATCACAGGACCCCACAGTCACAGGACCACACCGTCACAGGACCAGACCGTCAAGACCCCACAGGACCAGACCGTCACAGGACCCCACAGGACCACACCGTCACAGGACCACACCATCACAGGGACCCACCGTCACAGGACCACACCGTCAGACCCCACAGGACCACACTGTCACAGGACCCCACCGTCACAGGGACCCCACCACCGTCACAGGACCACCCGTCACAGGACCCCACAGGACCCCACAGACCAGACCAGACCGTCACAGGACCCCACCGTACTCACAGGACCACACCGTCACAGGACCCCACCGGACCCCACAGGACCCCACAGTCACAGGACCCCACCGTCACAGGACCACACAGTCACCCCACCGGGGACCCCCCGTCACAGGACCCCACCGGCCACAGGACCAGACCATCACAGGACCCCACCATCACAGGGCAACACCGTCACAGGACCCCACAGGACCAGACCGTCACACGACCCCACCGTCACAGGACCACACCGTCACAGGGACCCACCATCAGGACCCCACCGGGGACCCCACAGGGACCAGTCACAGGACCCCACCGGGTCACAGGACCCAGGGACACACAGGACCCCACCGTCACAGGACCACACCGTCACAGGGCCAGACCGTCACACAGGACCAGACCCACAGGACCCCACCGTCACAGGACCAGACTGTCACAGGACCCCACCATCACAGGACCCCACAGTCACAGGACCACACCGCCACAGAACCACACCGTCCACAGGACCCACACCGTCAGGACCCCACCGTCACAGGACCCCACCGTCACAGGACCACACCGTCTGGGACCCACAGGGACCAGGACCCCACCATCACAGGACCACACCCCACCATCACAGGACCACACCATCACAGGACCCCACAGCACCATCACAGGACCCCCACAGGACCCCACCGTCACAGGACCCCACCGTCCACAGGACCCCACCGTCACAGGGACCACACAGGACCCCACCGTCACAGGACCCCACCATCACAGGACCACACCGTCACAGGACCACACCGTCACAGGACCCCACCATCACAGGGACCCACAGGACCAGACCATCACAGGGACCCCACCGTCACAGGACCACACCGTCTGGGGCCCCACAGGACCAGACCGTCACAGGACCCCCACCACACCGCCACAGGACCCCACCGGGCACAGGGACCCCACACCCCAGTCACAGGACCACACCATCTACAGGACCCCACCATCACAGGACCACACCGTCACAGGACCACACCGTCACAGAACCCCACAGGACCCCACCGTCACAGGGACCCCACAGGACCACAGACCCCACCATCACAGGACCCCACAGTCACAGGACCCCACCGTCACAGGACCCCACAGGACCACACCAGTCACAGGACCCCAACCCCACCGTCACAGGACCCCACAGGGACCTCACCGTCACAGGGCAACCCCACCGTCACAGGACCCCCACCACAGGACCCCACCGGACCAGACCATCACAGGACCACACCATCACAGGACCCCACCGTCACAGGACCACACCACCCCACCATCACAGGACCCCACCGTCCCAGGGACCCCACCGTCACAGGACCACAGGACCCCACCATCACAGGACCCCACCGTCCACAGGACCCCACTGCAGACCAGGACCCACAGGACCAGACCAGGACCCCACCGTCACAGGACCCCACAGGACCACACCGTCACAGGACCCCACCGTCACAGGACCCCACCGTCACAGGACCCCACAGTCACCCCACCGTCACAGGGACCCCACCGTCACAGGACCCCACAGGACCACACCGTCTGGACCCCAGACCGTCCACAGGACCCCACCGTCACAGGACCCACACCGTCACAGGACCCCACCGTCACAGGACCCCACCGTGGACCACAGGACCCCACCGTCACAGGACCCCACAGGACCGTCAGGACCCCACCGTCACAGGACCCCACAGTCACAGGACCACACCGTCACAGGACCCCACCGTCACAGGACCCCACCGTCACAAGACCACCCCCACAGGACCCCACCGTCACAGGGACCCCACAGGACCCCACCGTCACAGGACCCCACAGTCACAGGACCTCACACCAGTCACAGGACCCCACCATCACAGGACCCCACCGTCACAGGACCACACCGTCAGGGACCCACCGTCACAGGACCCCAGGACCATCACAGGACCCACACCGTCACAGGACCCCCACTGTCACAGGACCCACAGGACCCCAGAGGACCACTGTCACAGGACCCCACCGTCACAGGACCACACCGTCACAGGACCTCACAGTCACAGGACCATCACAGGACACAGGACCCCACAGGACCAGACCGTCACAGGACCCCACCGTCACAGGACCCACAGGACCACACCGCCACAGAACCACACCGGTCACAGGACCCCACAGGACCACACCGTCACAGGACCCCACCGTCACAGGACCCCACAGGACCCCACCGTCAGGACCACACCCGTCACAGGGACCACATCGCCACAGGACCCCACAGGACGTCACAGGACCCCACCGTCACAGGACCCCACCGTCACAGGACCCCACAGGACCAGGACCCCACCGTCACAGGACCACACCGTCACAGGACCCCACAGGCACCCCCACCGTCACAGGACCACACCGACCCCACCGTCCACAGGACCACACCGTCACAGGACCCCACCATCACCAGACCACACCGTCACAGGACCACACCGGACCACAGGACCCCACAGGACCCCACCGTCACAGGACCCCACCGCACCCACACCGTCACAGGACCCCACAGGACCAGACCGTCACAGGACCCCACCGTCACAGGACCCCCACCATCACAGGCCCCCACAGCACAGGACCACACAGTCACAGGACCCCACACCGTCACAGGACCCCACCGTCACAGGACCCCCAGGGCCATCCACAGGCCCAGACCATCCTCACTGTCACAGGACCCCACCGTCACAGGGACCACACCGTCACAGGACCACACCACAGGACCCCACCGGACCAGGACCCCCACCGTCACAGGACCACACCGTCACAGGACCACACCGTCACAGGACCCCACAGGACCACACCGTCTGGGACCCCACCGTCACAGGACCACACCGTCACAGGACCACACCATCACAGGACCCCACCACCCCACAGGACCCCACCATCACAGGACCCACACACCGTCACAGGACCACACCATCACAGGACCCCACAGGACCAGACCATCCCAGGACCCCACAGGACCACTGTCACAGGACCACACCGTCACAGGACCCCACCGTCACAGGACCCACCGTCACAAGACCCCACCGTCACAGGACCACAGGACGTCACAGGACCCCACCGTCACAGGACCCCACAGGACCAGACCGACAGGACCCCACCGTCACAGGACCACACCGTCACAGGACCCCACAGTCACAGGACCCCACTGTCTGGGACCCCACACAGGACCACAGGACCCACCGTCTGGACCCCACCGTCACAGGACAGGGGGCACACCGTCACAGGACCCAGACCGCCACAGGACCCCACAGTCACAGGACCCCACCGTCACAGGACCCCACCGTCACAGGACCACCACACCCCACCGTCACAGGGACCCCACAGCACCGTCACAGGACCCCACCGTCACAGGACCAGACACAGGACCCCACCGTCACAGGACCAGACCGTCACAGGGACCCCACAGGGACCCCCCACCGTCACAGGACCCCACAGCACAGGACCCCACCGTCACAGGACCCTGGCGGGACCACAGGACCCCAGGACCGTCACAGGACCCCACCGTCACAGGACCCCACCGTCACAGCACCCCACCGTCACAGGACCCCACCGTCACAGCACCCCACCGTCAGGGACCCCACCGTCACAGGACCCCACAGGGACCCCCACCGTCACAGGACCAGACCGTCACAGGACCCCACAGGACCCCACCGTCACAGGACCCCACAGGACCCCACCGTCACAGGACCCCACCGTCACAGGACCACAGGACCGTCACAGAACCCCACAGGACCACACCGTCACAGGACCCCACCGTCCACAGGACCACACCGTCACAGGACCCCACAGTCACAGGACCCCACCGTCACAGGACCCCACACCCACAGGACCCCACCGTCTGGGACCACCGTCACAGGACCCCACCGTCAGGACCCCAGGACCCCACCGTCACAGGACCCCACAGGACCCCACCGTCACAGGACCCCACCGTCCCCTGAGGGACCACACCGTCACAGGACCCCACCGTCACAGGACCCCACAGGACCACACCGTCACAGGACCCCACTGTCACAGGACCACACCGTCACAGGACCCCACTGTCACAGGACCCCACCGTCACAGGACCCCACCGTCACAGGACCCCACCGTCACAGGACCCCACAGTCACAGGACCACACAGTCACAGGACCCCACCGTCACAGGACCACACCGTCACAGGACACACACCGTCACAGGACCCCACCGTCACAGGACCCCACCGCTCACAGGGACCCCACCGCACCCCACCGTCACAGGACCCCACTGTCACAGGACCACACCGTCACAGGACCCCACCGTCACAGGACCCCACCGTCACAGGACCCCACCGTCACAGGACCACACAGTCACAGGACCACACCGGACCACAGGGACCCCACTGTCACAGGACCACACCGTCACAGGACCCCACCGTCACAGGACCCCACAGTCACAGGACCACACAGTCACAGGGACCCCACCGTCACAGGACCCCACCACAGACCACAGGACCACACCGTCACAGGACCACACCGTCACAGGACCACACCCGTCCCCACAGGACCCCACCGTCACAGGACCCCACAGGACCACACCGTCACAGGACCCCACTGTCACAGGACCACACCGTCACAGGACCCCACACAGGACCCCACCGTCACAGGACCCCACCGTCACAGGACCCCACAGTCACAGGACCACAGTCACAGGACCACACCGTCACAGGACCCCACTGTCACAGGACCCCACACACCCCACCGTCACAGGACCCCACCGTCACAGGACCCCACCGTCACAGGACCCCACAGTCACAAGACCACACCGTCACAGGACCCCACCGTCACAGGGACCACACCCCCACAGGACCCCACCATCACAGGGACCACCCCACCGTCACAGGACCCCACCGTCACAGGACCCCCGGGGCCACAGCACCCCACAGGGACCCCACAGGACCCCACCACACAGGACCCCACCGTCACAGGACCCCACCGTCACAGGACCCCACCGTCACAGGACCACACCGTCACAGGACCACACCGTCACAGGACCCCACCAGGACCCCACCGTCAAAGGACCACACCGTCACAGGACCACACCATCACAGGACCCCACAGGACCAGACCGTCACAGGACCCCACCGTCACAGGACCCCACCGTCACAGGACCCCACAGGACCAGACCGTCACAGGACCCCACCGTCACAGGACCACACCGTCACAGGACCCCACCATCACAGGACCCCCACCCCCATCGTCAGGACCACACCGTCACAGGACCACACCGTCACAGGACCCCACCGTCACAGGGACCACCGTCACAGGACCCCCACAGGACCCCAGACCCACCGTCACAGGACCCCACCGTCACAGGACCCCACCGTCACAGGACCCCACAGGACCACCGACCCCACAGTCACAGGACCCCACCGTCACAGGACCACACCGTCACAGGACCCCACAGGACCCCACCAGTCACAGGACCACACCGTCACAGGACCACACCGTCACAGGACCCCACAGGACCACACCGGACCCCACAGGACCAGACCATCACAGGACCCCACCGTCACAGGACCCCACAGGACCCCACAGTCCAGCGTCACAGGACCCCACCGTCACAGGACCCCACCGTCACAGGACCCCACCGTCCACAGGACCCCACCGTCACAGGACCCCACCGTCACAGGACCCCACCGTCTGGGACCCCACCCCCCACCGTCACAGGACCCCCACAGGACAGTCACAGGACCCCACCGTCACAGGACCACACCGTCACAGGACCCCACCGTCACAGGACCCCACCGTCACAGGACCACCGTCAGTCACAGGACCCCACAGGACCCCACCGTCACAGGACCCACACTGTCACAGGACCCCACCTCCCCGTCAGGGGACCCCTGCCGGACCCACAGGACCCCACCGTCACAGGACCCCACAGGACCCCACCGTCACACCCCACCGTCACCCCAGGACCACACCGTCACAGGACCCCACAGGACCCCACCGTCACAGGACCACACCGTCACAGGACCACACCGTCCACAGGACCCCACCATCACAGGACCACACCGTCACAGGACCAGACCGTCACAGGACCCCACCGTCACAGGACCCCACCGACCACAGGACCCCACCGTCACAGGACCCCACCGTCACAGGACCAGACCGTCACAGGACCCCTCCGGACCACCGTCACAGGACCCTACCGTCACAGGGACCCCACCGTCCACAGGACCCCACCGTCACAGCACCCCACCGTCACAGCACCCACACCGTCACAGGACCCCACCGTCACAGGACCCCACAGGACACAGCACAGGGACCTCACCGTCACAGGACCCCACAGGACCCAGTCACAGGACCAGACCCCAGGACCCCACCGCCACAGGACCAGACCGTCAGGACCAGGACCCCACCGTCACAGGACCACCGTCACAGGACCCCACAGGACCACACCGTCACAGGACCCCACCGTCACAGGACCCCACCGTCACAGGACCCCACAGTCACAGGACCCCACCGTCACAGGACCACACCGTCACAGGACCTCCCACCGTCAGGGACAGGCTACAGGACCCCACCGTCACAGGACCACACCGTCACAGGACCCCACAGGACCCCACCGTCACAGGACCCCACAGGACCAGTCCACAGGACCGTCACAGGACCACACCGTCACAGGACCCCACCGTCACAGGACCCCACAGGACCACACCGTCACAGGACCCCACAGTCACAGGACCCCACAGGACCCCACCGTCACAGGACCACACCGTCACAGGGACCCCAGGACCAGACCGTCACAGGACCCCACCGTCACAGGACCCCACCGTCACAGGACCCCACACTGTCACAGGACCCCACCATCACAGGACCCCACCGTACCGGCACAGGACCCCACCGTCACAAGACCCCACAGTCACAGGACCACACCGTCACAGGACCAGACTGTCACAGGACCCCACAGGACCAGACCGTCTGGGACCCCACAGGACCAGACCGTCACAGGACCCCACCGACCGCTCACAGGGACCCCCACCGTCACAGGACCCCACAGGACCCCACCGTCACAGGACCACACCGTCACAGGACCCCACAGGACCAGACCGTCACAGGACCCCACCGTCACAGGACCACACCGTCACTCATTTAGTCATCAACTACTTCCTTCATTAAAACTAAAGAACAAAATATCCGTCAACAGACATGACGTGGTTCTTACAACCAGAAACACAGAGGAACACGTTGACACACCACCCATCTGTGTGTGTTTTATGACTTATTCAAGCGTAACCCAAGCAGCACTCTGAAAGACTAATTAGGTGGCAGTAGACGGCGTGGAGAATGACGGCTGGAAGAGTCAGAAGACACGTCCTTCTGCTCTACCTGGAGGGATGGGAGAAACTGTAGAAGATTCTGCTGCATTATTGACGAACAGTGAAGACACTGGTTAGCCAGGCGGTGAGGAGTAGGCTGTAGCTGACAGGGGTGGGGGCAGAGAGGGTAGACTAGGCTGTGGCTGACAGGGGTGGAGGCAGAGAGAGGCAGAGAGGGTAGACTAGGCTGTGGCTGACAGGGGTGGAGGCAGAGAGAGGCAGAGAGGGTAGACTAGGCTGTGGCTGACAGGGGTGGGAGGCAGAGAGAGTAGACTAGGCTGTGGCTGACAGGGGTGGAGGCAGAGAGAGTAGACTAGGCTGTGGCTGACAGGGGTGGAGGCAGAGAGAGTAGACTAGGCTGGGACAGGGGGTGGGGGGGACAGAGGCACACAGCCCAGACCACACACCAGCAGCATTCCCACAAGCCTCTGCAACAGAGATGGACGTAGAGGTGAGTTACTGCCACAGAAAACATTTTATAAATATCTGCATATAGAATGTGCTATTTATTAGTACACAGAGGTGAATGTATTATTTATTAGTACACAGAGGCTCTGTAGAATGTACATTTATTAGTACACAGAGGCTCTATAGAATGTATTATTTATTAGTACATCTGTAGAATGTATTATTTATTAGTACACAGAGGCTCTATAGAATGTATTATTTATTAGTACACAGAGGCTCTATAGAATGTATTATTTATTAGTACACAGAGGCTCTATAGAATGTATTATTTATTAGTAGAATGTATTATTTATTAGTACACAGAGGCTCTATAGAATGTATAATTTATTAGTACACAGAGGCTCTATAGAATGTATTATTTATTAGTACACAGAGGCTCTATATAGAATGTGTATTATTTATTAGTACACAGAGGCTCTATAGAATGTATTATTTATTAGTACACAGAGGCTCTGTAGAATGTATTATTTATTAGTACACAGAGGCTCTGTAGAATGTATTATTTATTAGTACACAGAGGCTCTATAGAATGTATTATTTATTAGTACACAGAGGCTCTATAGAATGTATTATTTATTAGTACACAGAGGCTCTGTAGAATATTATTTATTAGTAATTTGTATTATTTATTAGTACACAGAGGCTCTATAGAATGTATTATTTATTAGTACACAGAGGCTCTATAGAATGTATTATTTATTAGTACACAGAGGCTCTATAGAATGTATTATTTATTAGTACACAGAGGCTCTGTAGAATGTATTATTTATTAGTACACAGAGGCTCTGTAGAATGTATTATTTATTTGTACACAGAGGCTCTATAGAATGTAGTGATTCAGTTACTTTTAATGTGTTCTTCTCTGTCTACAATGTAAGTACTAAAGCACAAATAGCCTGTTTAATCACTGGGTGAACATGATGCATGTTATAGGTATGTACGTGTTAGTTGGGGTACACAGCCTGCTAACACTTGAGTATTAATAACATTCGCGTGATGCCAAATCGATGAAAGATGTATTGCAAATTATGTTTAGACATTTTCATCGAATTTGTGTGCATAGGCTACTTGGATTTATTTATTTTTTATAGAAGAGAATTTCAGAAGAGAAAGGGACTCTACACTGAGTGACAAAACATTAAGAACACCTTCATACTAATCCACTCCACCACCCTATTGCCCTCAGAACAGCCTCAATTCATCAGGTCATGGACTCTAAGGTGTTGAAAAAGTGTTCCACAGGGATGCTGGTCCATGTTGACTCCAGTGCTTCACACAGTTGTGTCAAGTTGTCTGGATGTTCTTTGGGTGGTGGACCATTCTTAATACACAGACAACTGTTGAGGATGAAAAACCCAGCAGCGTTGTAGTTCTTAACGCAAACCTGTGAGCCTGGCACCTTCTTGGCCCCGAGTGGGGCAGCGGTCTAAGGCACTACATTCAGTGCAAGAGGCGTCACAGTCCCTGGTTCGAATCCAGGCTGTATCACAACCGCCCGTGATTTGGACTCCCATAGGGTGGCGCACACTGGGCCCAGCGTCGTTTGGCCGGTGTAGGCCGTCATTGTAAATAATAATTTGTTCTTAATTAACTGACTTGCCTAGTTAAGTAAAGGTTCAATACTACCAGGTTCAAATACAATTCAATATTCTGTCTTGGCTGTTCACCCTCTGACACAAACACAATCCACGCCTCATTGGTCTCAAGGCTGAGAACTCCTCCCTTTAACATGTTCTCCTTCATTTTTAACATGTCCTTTCATCTTTAACATGTTCTCCTCCCCTTCATGTTCTTTCATTTTTACCTGTCTCCTCCTTCATCTTTAACATGTCTCCTCCTTCATCTTTAACCAGTCTCCTCCTCTTCATTTTTAACCTGTCTCCTCCCCTTCATCTTTAACATGTCTCCTCCTTCATCTTTAACCTGTCTCTCCCTTCATCTTTAACCTGTCTCCTCCTTCATTTTTAACCTGTCTCCCTCCTTCATCTTTAACATGTCTCCTCCTTCATTTTTAACCTGTCTCCTCCCTTCATTTTTAACCTGTCTCCTCCCCTTCATTTCACATGTCTCCTCCCCTTCATTTTTAACCTGTCTCTCCTTCATTTTAACATGTCTCCTCCCCTTCATTTTTAACATGTCTCCTCCTTCATCTTTAACATGTCTCTCCTTCATCTTTAACCTGTCTCTCCTTCATTTTTAACATGTCTCCTCCTTCATCTTTAACATGTCTCCCATCTTTAACATGTTCTCCTTCATCTTTAACATGTCTCCTCCTTCATCTTTAACATGTCTCCTCCCCTTCATCTTTAACATGTTCTTCATCTTTAACATGTCTCCTCCTTCATCTTTAACATGTCTCCTCCCCTTCATCTTTAACATGTCTCCTTCATCTTTATGTCTCCTCCCCTTCATCTTTAACATGTCTCCTCCCTTCATCTTTAACATGTCTCCTCCCTTCATCTTTAACATGTCTCCTCCCCTTCATCTTTAACATGTCTCCTCCTTCATCTTTAACCTGTCTCCTCCCCTTCATCTTTAACATGTCTCCTCCCCTTCATCTTTAACCCCTTCCTTTCATTTTAATACACATGTCTCTCTTCATCTTTAACCTGTTCCCCTTCATCTTTAACATGTCTTCATCTTTAACCCGCTCTCCTCCTTTTAACCCGCTCTCCTCCTTCATCTTTAACCCGCTTCTCCTCCCCTTCATCTTTAACCCGCTCTCCTCCCCTTCATCTTTAACCCGCTCTCCTCCCTTCATCTTTAACCCGCTTCTCCTCCCTTCATCTTTAACCCGCTCCTCCTTCATCTTTAACTCTGCTTCCTTCATCTTTAACCTGCCTTAACCTGTTCCTCCTTCATCTTTAACCTTCCTCTTTCTTTAACCCGTCTCTCTCATCTTTGGGTAACTTCATCTTTAACCCGCTCCTCCTCCTTTAACTTCCCTCTTCATCTTTAACCCGTCTCCCCTTCATCTTTAACCCGTCTCCTCCTTCATCTTTAACCCGTCTCCTCCTTCATCTTTAACCCGTCTCCTCCCCTTCATCTTTAACCCGCTCCCTTCCTTTAACCCGTTCATCTTTAACCCGTCTCCTCCTTCATCTTTTAACCTGTCTCCTCCTTCATCTTTAACCCTGCCCTCCTTCATCTTTAACCTTCTCCTCCCCTCTATCTTTAACATGTCTCCTCCTTCATCTTTAACCATGTCTCCTCCTTCATCTTTAACCCGCTTCTCCCCTTCATCTTTAACCCGCTCTCCCCTTTCATCTTTAACCCGCTCCTCCCCTTCATCTTTAACCTGTCTCCTCCCTCTATCTTTAACCTCCTCCTTCATCTTTAACCCTGCCTCTCCCTTCATCTTTAATGTTCTCCTGTCTCCTCCCTTCATCTTTAACCCCGTCTCCCCCCTCATTTTAACCCGTCTCATCTTTAACCTGTCTCCCCCCTTTCATCTTTAACCCGTCTCCTCCCCTTCATCTTTAACCTGTCTCCCCTTCATCTTTTAACTCCGTCTCTCCCTTCATCTACACTGATTTGAAGAGGATTTAACAAGTGACATCAATAAGGGATCATAGATTTCACCTGGTCAGTCTGTGTTATGGAAAGAGCAGGTGTTCTTAATGTTTTGTACCCTCAGTAATAACAGTGCATAGTGAATGAAGTCATCAACCCTGCCTTCTGCAGTGACATCAAACACATTAATGACCAAGTGACAGGCTGTTGGATGTGTTTTTAAAAGCAGTTTTTGTGTTGTTCTCACAACGTTTTAATGGAGGATTAGTATTGGACAATTTGCAAAGAACTTGACTCAGATGTCCACAGAAATGTGGGATTTGTAACTCATGAATGTACCCAAATGAAACAAACAGTATGATACTATTTTACTACGAGTTCAGTTCTACTGAGGGCTCAGATGTTAGTCCACTCTACCTAGTTCAGTTCTACTGAGGGCTCAGATGTTAGTCCACTCTACCTAGTTCAGTTCTACTGAGGGCTCAGATGTTAGTCCACTCTACCTAGTTCAGTTCTACTGAGGGCTCAGATGTCAGTCCACTCTACCTAGTTCAGTACTGCTGAGGGCTCAGATGTTAGTCCACTCTACCTAGTTCAGTACTACTGAGGGCTCAGATGTTAGTCCACTCTACCTAGTTCAGTACTACTGAGGGCTCAGATGTTAGTCCACTCTACCTAGTTCAGTACTACTGAGGGCTCAGATGTTAGTCCACTCTACCTAGTTCAGTTCTACTGAGGGCTCAGATGTTAGTCCACTCTACCTAGTTCAGTACTACTGAGGGCTCAGATGTCAGTCCACTCTACCTAGTTCAGTTCTACTGAGGGCTCAGATGTTAGTCCACTCTACCTAGTTCAGTTCTACTGAGGGCTCAGATGTTAGTCCACTCTACCTAGTTCAGTTCTACTGAGGGCTCAGATGTTAGTCCACTCTACCTAGTTCAGTACTACTGAGGGCTCAGATGTTAGTCCACTCTACCTAGTTCAGTTCTACTGAGGGCTCAGATGTCAGTCCACTCTACCTAGTTCAGTTCTACTGAGGGCTCAGATGTCAGTCCACTCTACCTAGTTCAGTACTACTGAGGGCTCAGATGTCAGACCACTCTACCTAGTTCAGTACTACTGAGGGCTCAGATGTCAGTCCACTCACCTAGTTCAGTTTCTACTGAGGGCTCAGATGTTAGTCCACTCTACCTAGTTCAGTACTACTGAGGGCTCAGATGTCAGTCCACTCTACCTAGTTCAGTTCTACTGAGGGCTCAGATGTTAGTCCACTCTACCTAGTTCAGTTCTACTGAGGGCTCAGATGTCAGTCCACTCTACCTAGTTCAGTTCTACTGAGGGCTCAGATGTTAGTCACTCTACCTAGTTCAGTTCTACTGAGGGCTCAAGATGTTAGTCCACTCTACCTAGTTCAGTTCTACTGAGGGCTCAGATGTCAGTCCACTCTACCTAGTTCAGTTCTACTGAGGGCTCAGATGTTAGTCCACTCTACCTAGTTCAGTTCTACTGAGGGCTCAGATGTTAGTCCACTCTACCTAGTTCAGTTCTACTGAGGGCTCAGATGTTAGTCCACTCTACCTAGTTCAGTTCTACTGAGGGCTCAGATGTCAGTCCACTCTACCTAGTTCAGTTCTACTGAGGGCTCAGATGTCAGTCCACTCTACCTAGTTCAGTTCTACTGAGGGCTCAGATGTTAGTCCACTCTACCTAGTTCAGTTCTACTGAGGGCTCAGATGTTAGTCCACTCTACCTAGTTCAGTTCTACTGAGGGCTCAGATGTTAGTCCACTCTACCTAGTTCAGTTCTACTGAGGTAAATAAACTCAACTCAGCTGCAGTGGGAGAGGTGTCGGGTTCCTTAGGGACCACACACACACACACATTGTCTCACATAGGCATAATGAACAGAGACACGATTTGATTACAGCAATGTTGACCAGAGTCGTAAAACAAGTCCGTCCATCCCAAGCTCCCACGGTACCACCTCCCACTCAGCTCAAACTGTAAAGACACCTCACTCAATGAAAGCTACCCTGCCGCCCCAGCTCCCACGGTCCCACCTCCCACTCAGCTCAAACTCAGCTCAAACCTTTTTTTCTAATTTATTTTTTTATTTTACCTTTATTTAACCAGGCAAGTCAGTTAAGAACAAATTCTTATTTTCAATGACTGCCTAGGAACAGTGGGTTAACTGCCTGTTCAGGGGCAGAATGACAGATTTGTACCTTGTCAGCTCGGGGTTTGAACTCGCAACCTTCCGGTTACTAGTCCAACGCTCTAACCACTAGGCTA
>NW_026279912.1:0-4228 GCF_023373465.1 Oncorhynchus keta | reverse complement strand
CGTATCTGACCGTCAGACCACTCTCCAGTTTCTCTACGTATCTGACCGTCAGACCACTCTCCAGTTTCTCTACGTATCTGACCGTCAGACCACTCTCCAGTTTCTCTACGTATCTGACCGTCAGACCACTCTCCAGTTTCTCTACGTATCTGACCGTCAGACCACTCTCCAGTTTCTCTACGTATCTGACCGTCAGACCACTCTCCAGTTTCTCTACGTATCTGACCGTCAGACCACTCTCCAGTTTCTCTACGCATCTGACCGTCAGACCACTCTCCAGTTTCTTCTACGTATCTGACGTCAGACCACTCTCCAGGTTCTCTACGTATCTGACCGTCAGACCACTTCCAGTTTCTTTTCTACGTATCTGACCGTCTGACCACTCTCCAGTTTCTCTCTACGTATTCCAGTGTATCTGACCGTCAGACCACTCTCCAGTTTCTCTACGTATCTGGACCGTCAGACCACTCTCCAGTTTCTCTACGTATCTGACCGTCAGACCACTCTCCAGTTTCTCTACGTATCTGGACCGTCAGACCACTCTCCAGTTTCTCTACGTATCTGACCGTCAGACCACTTCTCCAGTTTTCTAATGATCTGACCGTCAGACCACTCTCCAGTTTCTCGTATCTGACCGTCAGACCACTCTCCAGTTTCTTCTACGTATCTGACCGTCAGACCACTCTCCAGTTTCTCTACGTATCTGACCGTCAGACCACTCTCCAGTTTCTCTACGTATCTGACCGTCAGACCACTCTCCAGTTTCTCTACGTACCACTCTGACCGTCAGACCACTCAGTTTCTCTACAGACCGTCGCACCACTTCTTCTACGTATCTGACCGTCAGACCACTCTCCAGTTTCTCTACGTATCTGACCGTCAGACCACTCTCAGTTTCTTCTACGCATCTGACCGCCAGACCACTTCCAGTTTCTCACCATCTCTCCAGTTTCTCCAGCTACGTATCTGACCGTCAGACCACTCTCCAGTTTCTCACGTATCTGACCGTCAGACCACTCTCCAGTTTCTCTACGTATCTGACCGTCAGACCACTCTCCAGTTTCTACGTATCTGACCGTCAGACCACTCTCCAGTTTCTCTCTACGTATCTGACAGTCAGACCACTCTCCAGTTTCTCTACGATTCGGACCGTCAGACCACTCTCCAGTTTCTCTACGTATCTGACCTTCAGACCACTCTCCAGTTTCACTACGTATCTGACCGTCAGACCACTCTCCAGTTTCTCTACGTATCTGACCGTCAGACCACTCTCCAGCTTCTTTCTACGTATCTGACCGTCGGACCACTCTCCAGTTTCTTCACGTGATCTGACCGTCAGACCACTCTCCAGTTTCTTTCTACGATCTGACCGTCAGACCACTTCAGTTTCTCTACGTATCTGACCGTCAGACCACTCTCCAGTTTCTCTACGTATCTGACCGTCAGACCACTCTCCAGTTTCTCTACGTATCTGACCGTCAGACCACTCTCCAGTTTCTTCTTACGCATCTGACCGTCAGACCACTCTCCAGTTTCTCTTACGTATCTGACCGTCAGACCACTCTCCAGTTTCTCTATGTATCTGACCGTGAATGACGAAGTGTTCATTCCTCAGGTAGATGATCAACTCAGCCCCTTGCTGCCAGCCGACACAGAGCTTTACCATGTTATAATAACATTTGATTTGATCATGTTCATCCTGCTAATAGGGCCTTCAGAAAACATTTATACCCCTTGACTTATTTCACAGTTTGTTGTGTTACAGCCTGAATTCAACATGGATTCAATTCATCTCACCAAATACCCCAGAATGACAAAGTGAAAACATGTTTTTTGAAATTTTTGCAAATTCATTCAAAATTAAATACAGAAATCCATATTTACATAAGTATTTACACCCCTGAGTCAATACTTTGTAGAAGCACCTTTGGCAGAGATTACAGCAGTGAGTCTGCGTAAATCTCAGAGCTTTCCACACCTGGAGTGTGCAATATTTGCCCATTTTGTCTTAAATTCTTCAAGCTCTGTCAAATTGGTTGTTGATCATCGCTCGACTGCCATTTTTCAGGTCTTGCCATAGCTCGGCTACTCAGGAACATCCATGGTCTTCTTGGTAAGCAACTCCAGTGTAGATCTGGCCTTGCATTTTAGGTTGTTTTCCTGCTGACAGGTGAATTAAATCTCCCAGTGTCTGGTGGAAAGCAGACTACCAGTTTTTCCTCCAGGATTTTGCCTGTGCTTAGCTCAATTCCATTTATTTTTATCCTGTAAAACTTGCCGGTCCTTACAAGCATAACCATAACGTGATGCAGCCACAACTATGCTTGAAATTATGGAAAGTGGTACTCCGTAATGTGTTGTATTTGCGCCAAACAAAACACCACAGGACAAAAAGTGAATTGCGTCGCCAGTTGTTTGCAGTTTTACTTACCTTGTTGCAGACAGGATGCATGTTTTGTAATATATTTTTATTCTGTACAGGCTTCCTTTTCACTCCCATGTAGGTTAGTAGTGTGGAGTAACTACAACGTTGTTGATCCATCCTCAGTTCTATCACAGCCATTAAACTAACTGTTTTAAAGTCACCATTGGTCTATGTGATATCCCTGAGCGGTTTCCTTCCTCTTCGGCAACTGACTAAGGAAGGACGCCTGTATCTTTGTAGTGACTGGGGGTATTGATACACTAGCCAAAGTGTAATTAATAACTTCACAGGATGAGATGTCACTATCGCTTTGTGCCAAGCACTTCAAGAGTTAATGAACAGCAGAGCGTGGTGAAATTTGGGGAGCGCATCGGGCCAGTAGTGTACCTTTGGTTCCCTAGGAGGTGTTTAGGCCTTTCACACTCATACACCTCCTCAAGGCGGCCAGCGACAGGGTGATCGATCCCACGCTTGCGTCCCATTCCCAAATTAGTCATAGGAGTTGCCTTGTTGATGATGGCCAGCATCCATGGGACTATGCATGGCAGGGGGCGATCCTCCTCCCCTGAGTCAAGCATTGATGACCTGCATACCTCCTGGCCCCCTCTCACTTCGGGGCCCAGCTGGGATCTTTCCTCTTCATCCAGGGGAGCCACTGACTGCTGCCTTCTGCCGCCTCTGATACAGCTTTGATTGCCGAACGCTGGCTCTGGCCCTTAATTCCCAGGTCTCTAAGCAGTCTGGTTGTAGATGTCTGCCACAAAACCTCTGCAGCCCACCTCCACTGGTCGGACTTCTGTGTTCCAGCCATGATGCCGTGCTTCGGCAGCTAGATCAGCATATGCGCAGATGTTTTCGGCTCATAAGCCTCATCTACTGAGTTTTCCCAGGGTACTGTGAGCTCAATGATGAAGACCTTGTTGAGTGAACGGGACCAGAAGCACCATGTCAGGTCTTAGGGTGGTGGTTGCGATCTCCGGAGGGAAACACAAGTTGCCGGCCAATGTCAGCTAGCATTTTCCAGTCGCGGGCCAAGCGCAGCTGGTCTCGCTCTGATGGTGTAGAGCCGCTCTTCGGTGGTTTAGCTTCTTCGCGGACAAAGTTTGTCCGTAAGGAGTGTGATGCTGCTGTGGGTGGTAGGGAGTTGGTGGCAGCTCGCTTGTCCTCCAGGGCGGACGCAAGGTTTTTAAGGACTTGGTTGTGACGCCAGTGTAGCGTCCTTGGGTGAGGCTTGTTTTACACCCTGTGAGAATGTGCCTGAGGTTGGCTGGCATGGAACAGAGGGCACAGTCCGGATCTTCTACCATACCATTGGTGAAGATTAACTGGTGTTGGAAGGACGTCATATGTTGCTCTGATGGAAAAGCTCCAACCGCCTCGCTTCCACGGCCCACAGATCCTTCCAGCTGATCTCTCCTCTTCTCCACACTGTCCCATCGAGTCCACTGTCCCTGTTTGGCAAGAGAGACCGCCTGGCCCACCTTGCAGCCTCCTCCTGATGGCGTACTTCCTGCACTACCATCTTCCGCCGCTCTGGTGCAGTGGCCTTACTCCAAGCAGCACGGCTAGTAAGCCCAAGGCCTCTCTCCCTTGCTGAACATGACCCACAATGTCAGCATGTCTGAGGGCTGCTGTTGCCTCCTGACTGCTTTTCCTGGCCTCCATTTGCACTCCAGTTGCCAAGGTCAGCGCGTTGTTGCTCACCACTGGGTCTTGAGATTCGTCCAGTGTCATCTGGAGCCTGGGTTTTTGCACACTTGAATTCCTCTTGTTAGACTGGTGAGGGGGCAGCTTGAGGACACC
>NW_026279911.1:0-1506 GCF_023373465.1 Oncorhynchus keta | reverse complement strand
TCTCTACGTATCTGACCGTCAGACCACTCTCCAGTTTCTCTACGTATCTGACCGTCAGACCACTCTCCAGTTTCTTCTACGTATCTGACCGTCAGACCACTCTCCAGTTTCTCTACGTATCTGACCGTCAGACCACTCTCCAGTTTCTCTACGTATCTGACCGTCAGACCACTCTCCAGTTTCTCTACGTATCTGACCGTCAGACCACTCTCCAGTTTCTCTACGTATCTGACCGTCAGACCACTCTCCAGTTTCTCTACGTATCTGACCGTCAGACCACTCTCCAGTTTCTCTACGTATCTGACCGTCAGACCACTCTCCAGTTTCTCTACGTATCTGACCGTCAGACCACTCTCCAGTTTCTCTATGTATCTGACCGTGAATGACGAAGTGTTCATTCCCTCAGGTAGATGATCAACTCAGCCCCTTGCTGCCAGCCGACACAGAGCTTTACCACGTTACAATAACATTTGATTTGATCATGTTCATCCTGCTAATAGGGCCTTCAGAAAACATTTATACCCCTTGACTTATTTCACAGTTTGTTGTGTTACAGCCTGAATTCAACATGGATTCAATTCATCTCACCAAATACCCCAGAATGACAAAGTGAAAACATGTTTTTTGAAATTTTTGCAAATTCATTCAAAATTAAATACAGAAATCCATATTTACATAAGTATTTACACCCCTGAGTCAATACTTTGTAGAAGACACCTTGGCAGAGATTACAGCAGTGAGTCTGCGTAAATCTCAGAGCTTTCCACACCTGGAGTGTGCAATATTTGCCCATTTTGTCTTAAATTCTTCAAGCTCTGTCAAATTGGTTGTTGATCATCGCTCGACTGCCATTTTTCAGGTCTTGCCATAGCTCGGCTACTCAGGAACATCCATGGTCTTCTTGGTAAGCAACTCCAGTGTAGATCTGGCCTTGCATTTTAGGTTGTTTTCCTGCTGACAGGTGAATTAAATCTCCCAGTGTCTGGTGGAAAGCAGACTACCAGTTTTTCCTCCAGGATTTTGCCTGTGCTTAGCTCAATTCCATTTATTTTTATCCTGTAAAACTTGCCGGTCCTTACAAGCATAACCATAACGTGATGCAGCCACAACTATGCTTGAAATTATGGAAAGTGGTACTCCGTAATGTGTTGTATTTGCGCCAAACAAAACACCACAGGACAAAAAGTGAATTGCGTCGCCAGTTGTTTGCAGTTTTACTTACCTTGTTGCAGACAGGATGCATGTTTTGTAATATATTTTTATTCTGTACAGGCTTCCTTTTCACTCCCATGTAGGTTAGTAGTGTGGAGTAACTACAACGTTGTTGATCCATCCTCAGTTCTATCACAGCCATTAAACTAACTGTTTTAAAGTCACCATTGGTCTATGTGATATCCCTGAGCGGTTTCCTTCCTCTTCGGCAACTGACTAAGGAAGGACGCCTGTATCTTTGTAGTGACTGGGGGTATTGATACACTAGCCAAAGTGTAATTAATAACTTCACTC
>NW_026279910.1:0-9163 GCF_023373465.1 Oncorhynchus keta | reverse complement strand
GTTAATATTATAGTAGCAGTATAATGTTAATAGTATAGTAGTAATATTATAGTAGTAATATTATAGTAGGAATAGAATGTTATATTATAGTAGTGATATAATGGTATATTATAGTAGTAATATAATGTTAATATAATGTTAATATTATAGTAGCAGTATAATGTTAATAGTATAGTAGTAATATTATAGTAGTAATATTATAGTAGGAATAGAATGTTATATTATAGTAGTGATATAATGGTATATTATAGTAGAGATATAATGTTAATATTATAGTAGTAATAGAATGTTATATTATAGTAGTGATATAATGGTATATTATTGTAGTAATAGAATGTTATATTATAGTAGTAATATAATGTTATATTATAGTAGTAATAGAATGTTATATTATTGTAGTAATAGAATGTTATATTATAGTAGTAAGAAATGTTATATTATTGCAGTAATAGAATGTTATATTATTGTAGTGATATAATGGTATATTATAGTAGTGATATAATGTTATATTATAGTAGAATAGAAATGTTATATTATAGTAGTGACATAATGGTATATTATAAGTAGTAATATAAATGTTATTATATTGTTAATATTATAGTAGCAGTATAATGTTAATAGTATAGTAATATTATAGTAGTAATATTATAGTAGGAATAGAATGTTATATTATAGTAGTGATATAATGGTATATTATAGTAGAGATATAATGGTATATTATAGTAGGAATAGAATGTATATTATAGTAGATATATAATGTTAATATTATAGTATTATAATGTTATATTATAGTAGTAATAGAATGTTAATATTATAGTAATAATATAATGTTATTATTATAGTTCTGTCTATGGTTCTGTCTGGGTTCTGGGTTCTGTCTGCTTCTGGTTCTGACTGGTTCTGACTAGTTCTGGTTCTGTCTGCTTCTGGTTCTGACTGGTTCTGTCTGCTTCTGGTTCTGACTGGTTCTGGTTCTGACTGGTTCTGACTAGTTCTGGTTCTGACTGCTTCTGACTGGTTCTGTCTGCTTCTGGTTCTGGCTGGTTCTGTCTGCTTCTGGTTCTGACTGGTTCTGTCTGCTTCTGGTTCTGACTGGTTCTGTCTGCTTCTGGTTCTGACTGCTTCTGGTTCTGGGACTCTGGTTCTGACTGGTTCTGACTGGTTCTGGTTCTGACTGTTCTGGTTCTGACTGCTTCCTGGTTCTGTCTGCTTCTGTCTGGTTCTGTCTGTTCTGGTTCTGTCTGGTTCTGACTGGTTCTGGTTCTGTCTGCTTCTGGTTCTGCTGGTTCTGACTAGTTCTGACTCTGAGCTAGTTCTGGTTCTTCAAACTGGTTCTGCCTGTAAATGTTCTGGTTCTGACTGGTTCTGGTAGTTGGGAGACTGGTTCTGCCTGGTTCTGACTAGTTCTGACCTGTCTGCTTCATGGTTCTGTCTTCTCAGTCATGTAAATGTCTGGTTCTGACTGGTTCTGGTTCAACTGGTTCTGTCTGTCAGTCATGTAAATGTAGACCAGGTTGGTAGTGGTGTCTGGAGACTGATCTCTTCAAACAGTCAGTCATGTAAATGTACCTGTAGAGCCCAAACAGTCAGTCATAACGTGTCTGGAGACTGATCTCTTCAAACAGTCAGTCATGGTAGACCAGGTTGGTAGTGTGTAGACGATTTCTTCTTCTGGGCTAATTAATGTATCTGCTCTCCTTCCTGTCCCCAGTTACCGTCCCTACACCTACAGTCACTTCGCCCCTCCTACAACCCCCTGCTCCACGGACGTCTCGACAGCGACTACACCCCGGACGCCGCGCCCCGCCCACCTCCAACTCCGGCGTCGTCAAAGGTTACACCAGCGACCTGAACTACGACTGAACCCTTTCCCCCACCCCCCACCCCCGCAGCCAGTACCTGTCAGCGGAGGAGAACTGTGAGAGCTGCCCCCTCCCCCTATACGGAGCGCTCCTACTCTCACCACCTCTACCCCCGCCCCATCACCCTGCACAGACTCCTCCTGAAACCCCTCGCTGTACATAACAATTGTTGATATTGTGTTTCTAAAAGAGGGGAGGAGAGGAGGCTGCTGAGGGATGTACAGAACATATGAACAGAGAAACAGGAAGCTCGGGGTGGAAGAAAGAGCTCCGGGAACATTTGTACATTTTAAAAATAGAAAAAAGCATATCTATATATTTTCTATACAGCGTTTACTGGATACGCCGTAGAGGTTTTGTATTCAAACATTTGTACATTTAATTTTTAATTTTTTTTAAGAAAACGTTTTATTAAAACCATCACAAACATGATAAAGTTGCCTTAAATCCAGAAGATACAAACAGTTGTCTGTTTTCACGAGGCTGGAAGAACATCTAAAACACGTAGATGGAACTATCTGACGCCAAATAACCGTGACAACGCCCGGAACAAGGAGAGGTGAGGCAGGATGACGCCCCTGGAGGTGACAGACAGCTACTGCACCACGGCACTCTGCAGCCCGGGCAGCCATTTTGTAGTGGATCAGTGATCCCCATAGTAACCAGTCAGCTGGTTTCCTTAGTAACAGAAAATAAGGTGTACTGAGTGATTTTCCAGGACTTCCTGTCTGCCTGTCCGCTTGTATTGCTTCAACTAGGTACTACATATTATACAAGCTCCTTATTCATCTAACGGGGTACATAAAGAACCTCTGACCCACCCAGGGCCCCTCGTCACGACCACAACACTCCTGACCTGACCCGGGGCTCCTCATCACTAGCACAACACTCCTGACCCGACCCGGGGCTCCTCATCACTAGCACAACACTCCTGACCCGACCCGGGGCTCCTCATCACTACCACAACACTCCTGACCCGACCCGGGGCTCCTCGTCACTAGCACAACACTCCTGACCCGACCCGGGGCCCCACTTCACTACCACAACACTCCTGACCCGACCCAGGGCCCCACTTCACTACCACAACACTCCTGACCCGACCCAGGGCCCCACTTCACTACCACAACACTCCTGACCCCCCTCATCACTACCACCAGGCCCCACTCTGGCCCCACTTCACTACCACAACACTCCTGACCCGACCCAGGGCCCCTCTTCACTACCACAACACTCCTGACCCGACCCGGGGCCCCTCATCACTACCACAACACTCCTGACCCGACCCGGGGCCCCTCGTCACTACCACAACACTCCTGACCCGACCCGGGGCCCCTCGTCACTACCACAACACTCCTGACCCGACCCGGGGCCCCTCGTCACTACCACAACACTCCTGACCCGACCCGGGGCCCCTCGTCACTACCACAACACTCCTGACCCGACCCGGGGCCCCACTCCACAACACTCCTGACCCAACCCGGGGCCCTCGTCACTACCACAACACTCTGACCGACCCGGGGCCCTCGTCAGATCCAGGACCCGACCGGGGCCCCTGGGGTCACTAGCACAACACTCCTGACCCAACCAGGGACCCCTTCACTACCACAACACTCTGACCCGACCCATAGATCCAGGAAGGGGTGGGGTCAGGTCAGGAGTTGTCAGTCATCAAGCTGTCTGTTGAGTGATGGGAAACAGATTCTCACATAAGATGAGGTTATTACTGCACAATATTCAACCAAAATCTATGTCCTGTCATTTGAGGTTATTACTGCACAATATTCAACCAAAATCTATATCCTGTCATTTGAGGTTATATTTTTCTGTATGTTTTTTGTTTTAAATGCCAGACTGCAATTGAAGATTAACTTTACCCAGAACACATCTGGTACTGAGGGGGGTCATGTATCCTGTCTGGATGAGACAGACCCAGGACACATCTGGTACTGAGGGGGGGTCATCTATCCTGTCTGGATGAGACAGACCCAGAACACATCTGGTACTGAGGGGGGTCATCTATCTTTCGCTGTAGCCTACCTTCTGAGGTCTACCTCTGTTTCACCTGTATTCTCTGCCTCCATCTTTGAAACTTCTCCCTCCATCTTCCCCGGGAAACTTCTCCTCCATCTTCCCCCAGAGGGAAACTTCTCCATCTTCATCTTCCCCCCCAGAGGGAAACTTCTCCTCCATCTTCCATCTTCCTCCCAGAGGGAAACTCTCTCCTCCATCTTTCTTCCCCAGAGGGAAACCTCTCCTCCATCTTCCTCCGAGGGAAACCTCTCCTCCATCTTCCTCCGAGGGAAACCTCTCTCCCATCTTCCTCCCAGGGAAACCTCTCCTCCATCTTCCTCCCAGAGGGAAACCTCTCCTCCATCTTCTCCCAGAGGGAAACCTCTCCTCCATCTTCCTCCCAGAGGAAACTTCCTCCCAGAAGCTCCTCCATCTTCCTCCCAGAGGAAACCTCTCTTCCATCTTCCTCCCAGAGGAAACTTCTCCTCCATCTTCCATCCCAGAGGGAAACCTCTCCTCCATCTTCCTCCCAGAGGGAAACCTCTCCTCCATCTTCCCCCCAGAGGGAAACCTCTCCTCCATCTTCCTCCCAGAGGGAAACCTCTCCTCCATCTTCCTCCCAGAGGGAAACCTCTCCTCCATCTTCCTCCCAGAGGGAAACCTCTCCCTCCATCTTCCTCCCAGAGGGAAACCTCTCCTCCATCTTCCTCCCAGAGGGAAACCTCTCCTCCATCTTCCTCCCAGAGGAAACCTCTCCTCCATCTTCCTCCCAGAGGGAAACCTCTCCTCCATCTTCCTCCCAGAGGAAACCTCTCCTCCATCCTCCATCTTCCTCCCAGAGGGAAACTTCTCCATCTTCCTCCATCTTCCATCTTCCTCCAGAGGAAACTTCTTCCATCTTCCCCGAGGAACTTCTCTCCATCTTCCCCCGAGGGAAACCTCTCCATCCCTCCATCTTCCAGGGAAAACTCCTCCATCTTTCTCCTCCAGAGGACTAGTTATTGTACCTGATCAGTTCTTCGAATCATTTAGTTGTGTTTTTTTTTTGCAAAGTGTTTTAATATTTTTGTACCACATAGTGTATATTATCGTATTTATAAGCTATAAAGAATAACATTGTATATCTATTCATTGAATTCTTGCAGTACTTTGTCATTCCGTCTTTCAATATATGCCTCATTTTATTTTTCTATGATGTGTCGGACAGTCCAAACGCATGGCGACAATCTTAGACAATATCAACAATCCTTTCGTAATGTCCTGTCCCGTCTCTGTCCTGTCTGTCTCTGTCCTGTCTGTCTCCTCTGTCTCTGTCCTGTCTGTCTCCTCTGTCTCTGTCCCGTCTGTCTCCTCTGTCCTGTCTGTCTCTGTCCTGTCTGTCTCCTCTGTCCTGTCTGTCTCTGTCCCGTCTCTGTCTCCTCTGTCCTGTCTGTCTCTGTCCTGTCTGTCTCCTCTGTCTCTGTCCTGTCTGTCTCCTCTGTCCTGTCCTGTGTCTCCTCTGTCTGTCCTGTCTGTCTCCTCTGTCTCTGCGTCTCTGTCTCCTCTGTCCTGTCTGTCTCCTCTGTCCTGTCTGTCTCCTCTGTCCTGTCTGTCTCCTCTGTCTCTGTCTCCTCTGTCTCTGTCCTGTCTGTCTCTGTCCCGTCTCAAACTGAAAGACTGTCGGGAGAAAAGGGATCCTTGTTTAAACTGGGTTGGTTTTTACTCTCCTGTTTATCCAATCAGGGCTGTGGGACATTTCAGACTGAAACTGAGGACGAGATAAACTGTCATCCTCAGAACATTCACACATACCTCAAAACGTCCATCTTTGTCTTTTGTTGTCCAATGGGCAGGCCAACTTTTAGTATAGACTGGAAGGACATTACAGGGTCCTGGTTCTCTCCATCTTCTCTGCTACTTCTGTTACAGCTATGTATCTTGATCAAAATGGCCGTCTTCTATCCGGACCCAGACACACTAAGTCCAATCCTTGCTGAGCCCCTGTTCCTGTCTGTCTCTAGAAAAGACAGTCTCCTGTCTGTCCCCTGTCTGTTTTTAGATTCAACCAGCATTGTTGGAAATGTGGTCATTCTCTAAGTGCACTTTACAGTTCTGATCGTACTTCCTGGTACAGACAACATGATACACAGCTCAGATGGATAGGAGGAGGAATGTGTTTGTGCTGCAGTTCTGATCGTACTTCCTGGTACAGACAGCATGATACACAGCTCAGATGGATAGGAGGAGGAATGTGTTTGTGCTGCAGTTCTGATCGTACTTCCTGGTACAGACAACATGATACACACAGCTCCAGATGGATAGGAGGAGGAATGTTGGTGCTGCAGTTCTGAGTAGGTTCCTGATGATACACACAGCTCAGATGGATAGGAGGAGGAGAATGTGGGGAGTTCTGATCGTACTTCCTGGTACAGACAACATGATACACACAGCTCAGATGGATCAGGAGGAATTCTGCAGTTCTGATCGTGCCCTGGTACAGGATTCAGATGGATAGGAGAGGAATGTGTTGTCAGCAGTTCCTGATGTACATGGTGGTTGTGGAGAGGGGAGGATATGATGTCAGAGGTTCTGATGTACATGTCTGGCCGGCCTGTCCTGGGACTTTACATTGATAACAGAGGGTCTTCTGGTCTCTGGTCTACCAGCATCGGTCTCTGATGGTAGAGATGTCTGGGCTCGGCCTGTCCTGGGATGTTACACGTGATAACAGAGGTCTTCTGGTCTCTGGTCTACCAGCATCGGTCTCTGATGGTAGAGATGTCTGGGTCGGCCTGTCCTGGGATGTTACATTGATAACAGAGGTCTCTGGTCTCTGGTCTACCAGCATCGGTCTCTGATGGTAGAGATGTCTGGGTCTGCCTGTCCTGGGATGTTACATTGATAACAGAGGTCTTCTGGTCTCTGGTCTACCAGCATCGGTCTCTGATGGTAGAGATGTCTGGGTCGGCCTGTCCTGGGACTTCACATTGATAACAGAGGTCTTCTGGTCTCTGATGGTAGAGATGTCTGGGTCGGCCTGTCCTGGGATGTTACATTGATAACAGAGGTCTTCTGGTCTACCAGCATCGGTCTCTGATGGTAGAGATGTCTGGGTCGGCCTGTCCTGGGATGTTACATTGATAACAGAGGTCTTCTGGTCTCTGGTCTACCAGCATCGGTCTCTGATGGTAGAGATGTCTGGGTCTGCCTGTCCTGGGATGTTACATTGATAACAGAGGTCTTCTGGTCTCTGGTCTACCAGCATCGGTCTCTGATGGTAGAGATGTCTGGGTCTGCCTGTCCTGGGATGTTACATTGATAACAGAGGTCTTCTGGTCTCTGGTCTACCAGCATCGGTCTCTGATGGTAGAGATGTCTGGGTCTGCCTGTCCTGGGATGTTACATTGATAACAGAGGTCTTGTGGTCTCTGGTCTACCAGCATCGGTCTCTGATGGTAGAGATGTCTGGGTCTGCCTGTCCTGGGATGTTACATTGATAACAGAGGTCTTCTGGTCTCTGGTCTACCAGCATCGGTCTCTGATGGTAGAGATGTCTGGGTCGGCCTGTCCTGGGACTTCACATTGATAACAGAGGTCTTCTGGTCTCTGGTCTACCTGCATCGGTCTCTGATGGTAGAGATGTCTGGGTCGGCCTGTCCTGGGATGTTACATTGATATAGAGGTCTTCTGGTCTACCAGCATCGGTCTCTGATGGTAGAGATGTCTGGGTCGGCCTGTCCTGGGATGTTACATTGATAACAGAGGTCTTCTGGTCTCTGGTCTACCAGCATCGGTCTCTGATGGTAGAGATGTCTGGGTCGGCCTGTCCTGGGATGTTACATTGATAACAGAGGTCTTCTGGTCTCTGGTCTACCAGCACGGTCTCCTGATGCAGAGATGTCTGGGTCGGCCTGTCCTGGGACTTCACATTGATAACAGAGGTCTTCTGGTCTCTGGTCTACCAGCATCGGCCTCTGATGGTAGAGATGTCTGGGTCTGCCTGTCCTGGGATGTTACATTGATAACAGAGGTCTTCTGGTCTCTGGTCTACCAGCATCGGTCTCTGATGGTAGAGATGTCTGGGTCTGCCTGTCCTGGGATGTTACATTGATAAACAGAGGTCTTCTGTCTCTGGTCTACCAGCATCGGCTCTCTGATGGTAGAGATGTCTGGGTCTGCCTGTCCTGGGACTTCACATTGATAACAGAGGTCTTGTGGTTTCTGGTCTACCAGCATCGGTCTCTGATGGTAGAGATGTCTGGGTCTGGCCTGTCCTGGGGATGTTACATTGATAACAGAGGTCTTCTGGTCTCTGGTCTACCAGCATCGGTCTCTGATGGTAGATGTCTGGGTCGGCCTGTCCTGGGACTTTACATTGATAACAGAGGTCTTCTGGTCTCTGGTCTACCTGCACGGGTCTCTGATGGTAGAGATGTCTGGGTCGGCCTGTCCTGGATGTTACATTGACAACAGAGGTGTCCTGGGCATGTTACTGGGTCTACCTGTCCTGATGTTACATTGAGAGGCTTTGGTCTACCAGCATCGGTCTCTGATGGTAGAGATGTCTGGGTCGGCCTGTCCTGGGATGTTACATTGATAACAGAGGTCTTCTGGTCTCTGGTCTACCAGCATCGGTCTCTGATGGTAGAGATGTCTGGGTCGGCCTGTCCTGGGATGTTGTTACTGATAACAGAGGTCTTCTGGTCTCTGGTCTACCAGCATCGGTCTCTCAGATGGTAGAGATGTTCAGTCGGCCTGTCCTGGGACTTTACATTGATAACAGAGGTCTTCTGGTCTCCTGGGTCTACCAGCATCGGTCTCTGATGGTAGAGATGTCTGGGTCGGCCTGTCCTGGGATGTTACATTGATAACAGAGGTCTTCTGGTCTCTGGTCTACCAGCATCGGTCTCTGATGGTAGAGATGTCTGGGTCGGCCTGTCCTGGGACTTTACATTGATAACAGAGGTCTTCTGGTCTCTGGTCTACCAGCATCGGTCTCTGATGGTAGAGATGTCTGGGTCGGCCTGTCCTGGGACTTTACATTGATAACAGAGGTCTTCTGGTCTCTGGTCTACCAGCATCGGTCTCTGATGGTAGAGATGTCTGGGTCGGCCTGTCCTGGGACTTCACATTGATAACAGAGGTCTTCTGGTCTCTGGTCTACCAGCATCGGTCTCTGATGGTAGAGATGTCTGGGTCGGCCTGTCCTGGGACTTTACATTGATAACAGAGGTCTTCTGGTCTACCAGCATCGGTCTCTGATGGTAGAGATGTCTGGGTCGGCCTGTCCTGGGATGTTACATTGATAACAG
>NW_026279909.1:0-5182 GCF_023373465.1 Oncorhynchus keta | reverse complement strand
AGGCCAGTTGAGAACACCTTTATTTAACCAGGTAGGCCAGTTGAGAACACCTTTATTTAACCAGGTAGGCCAGTTAGGGAACACCTTTATTTAACCAGGTAGGCTAGTTGAGAACACCTTTATTTAACCAGGTAGGCCAGTTGAGAACACCTTTATTTAACCAGGTAGGGCCAGTTGAGAACACCTTTATTTAACCAGGTAGGCCAGTTGAGAACACCTTTATTTAACCAGGTAGGCCAGTTGAGAACACCTTTATTTAACCAGGTAGGCTAGTTGAGAACACCTTTATTTAACCAGGTAGGCCAGTTGAGAACACCTTTATTTAACCAGGTAGGGCCAGTTGAGAACACCTTTATTTAACCAGGTAGGCCAGTTGAGAACACCTTTATTTAACCAGGTAGGCCAGTTGAGAACACCTTTATTTAACCAGGTAGGCTAGTTGAGAACACCTTTATTTAACCAGGTAGGCCAGTTGAGAACACCTTTATTTAACCAGGTAGGCTAGTTGAGAACACCTTTATTTAACCAGGTAGGCTAGTTGAGAACACCTTTATTTAACCAGGTAGGCTAGTTGAGAACACCTTTATTTAACCAGGTAGGCTAGTTGAGAACACCTTTATTTAACCAGGTAGGCCCAGTTGAGAACACCTTTATTTAACCAGGTAGGCCAGTTGAGAACACCTTTATTTAAACCAGTAGGCTAGTTGAGGAACACTTTGCTGACCAGGTAGGCCAGTTGAGAACACCTTTATTTAACCAGGTAGGCCAGTTGATGAACACCTTTATTTACACCATAAGGAAATAGTGTTGAGAACACCTTTATTTAACCAGGTAGGCCAGTTGGAGAACACCTTTATTTAACCATACAGTTGAGAATACCTGCTTTAACCAGGTAGGCTAGTTGAGAACACCTTTATTTAACCAGGTAGGCCAGTTGGAGAACACCTTTATTTAACCAGCAAGAAGTTGGAGAACACCTTTATTTAACCACAGGCCAGGAGAAACACCTTTTATTTAACCAGGTAGGGCCAGTTGAAACATCCCTCACAACCAGGTATAGGCCAGTTGAGAACACCTTTATTTTTAACCAGGTAGTCAGTTGAGAACACCTTTATTTAACCAGGTAGGCCAGTTGGAGAACACCTTTATTTAATCAGTGAGCTGTTTAGAACACTCTTGATAACCAGGTAGACTAGTTGAGAACACCTTTATTTAACCAGGTAGACTAGTTGAGAACACTTTAGATTAAACCAGGCAGGCCAGTTGAGAACACCTTTATTTAACCAGGTAGGGCCAGTTGAGAACACCTTACTTAACCAGGCAGGCCATGCTGAGAACACCTTTATTTAACCAGGTAGGCCAGTTGATAACACCTTATTTAACCAGGTAGGCTAGTTGAGAAACACTTTTATTTAACCAGGTAGGCCAGCTGAGAACACCTTTATTTAACCAGGTAGGCTAGTTGAGAACACCTTTATTTAACCAGGTAGGCTAGTTGAGAACACCTTATTTAACCAGGTAGGCTAGTTGAGAACACCTTTATTTAACCAGGTAGGCTAGTTGAGAACACCTTTATTTAACCAGGTAGGCCAGTTGAGAACACCTTTATTTAACCAGGTAGGCCAGTTGAGAACACCTTTTATTTAACCAGGTAGGCTGTTGAGAATGACCTTTATTTAACCAGGTAGGCCAGTTGAGAACACCTTATTTAACCAGGTAGGCCAGTTGAGAAACACCTTTTACCTAACCAGGCAGGCCAGCTGAGAACACCTTTATTTAACCAGGTAGGCCAGTTGAGAACACCTTTATTTAACCAGAGGCCAGTTGAGAACACCTTTATTTAACCAGGTAGGCCAGTTGAGAACACCTTTATTTAACCAGGTAGGGCTAGTTGAGAACACCTTTATTTAACCAGGCAGGCCAGCTGAGAACACCTTTATTAACCAGGTAGGCTAGTTGAGAACACATTTATTTAACCAGGTAGGCCAGTTGAGAACACCTTTATTTAACCAGGTAGGGCCAGTTGAGAAACACCTTTATTTTAACCAGGTAGGCCAGTTGAGAACACCTTTATTTAACCAGGTAGGCCAGTTGAGAACACCTTTATTTAACCAGGTAGGCCAGTTGAGAACACCTTTATTTAACCAGGTAGGCCAGTTGAAATTAATTCTTCTTATTTAACCAGGTAGACTAGTTGAGAACACCTTTATTTAACCAGGTAGACTAGTTGAGAACACCTTTATTTAACCAGGTAGGCCAGTTGAGAACACCTTTATTTAACCAGGTAGGCCAGTTGAGAACACCTTTATTTAACCAGGTAGGCCAGTTGAGAACACCTTTATTTAACCAGGTAGGCCAGTTGAGAACACCTTTATTTAACCAGGTAGGCTAGTTGAGAACACCTTTATTTAACCAGGTAGGCCAGTTGAGAACACCTTTATTTAACCAGGTAGGCTAGTTGAGAACACCTTTATTTAACCAGGTAGGCCAGTTGAGAACACCTTTATTTAACCAGGTAGGGCCAGTTGAGAACACCTTTATTTAACCAGGTAGGCCAGTTGAGAACACCTTTATTTAACCAGGTAGGCCAGTTGAGAACACCTTTATTTAACCAGGTAGGCCAGTTGAGAACACCTTTATTTAACCAGGTAGACTAGTTGAGAACACCTTTATTTAACCAGGTAGACTAGTTGAGAACACCTTTATTTAACCAGGTAGGCCAGTTGAGAACACCTTTATTTAACCAGGTAGGCCAGTTGAGAACACCTTTATTTAACCAGGTAGGCCAGTTGAGAACACCTTTATTTAACCAGGTAGGCCAGTTGAGAACACCTTTATTTAACCAGGTAGGCTAGTTGAGAACACCTTTATTTAACCAGGTAGGCCAGTTGAGAACACCTTTATTTAACCAGGTAGGCCAGTTGAGAACACCTTTATTTAACCAGGTAGGCTAGTTGAGAACACCTTTATTTAACCAGGTAGGCCAGTTGAGAACACCTTTATTTAACCAGGTAGGCCAGTTGAGAACACCTTTATTTAACCAGGTAGGCCAGTTGAGAACACCTTTATTTAACCAGGTAGGCCAGTTGAGAACACCTTTATTTAACCAGGTAGGCCAGTTGAGAACACCTTTATTTAACCAGGTAGGCTAGTTGAGAACACCTTTATTTAACCAGGTAGGCCAGTTGAGAACACCTTTATTTAACCAGGTAGGCTAGTTGAGAACACCTTTATTTAACCAGGTAGGCCAGTTGAGAACACCTTTATTTAACCAGGTAGGGCCAGTTGAGAACACCTTTATTTAACCAGGTAGGCCAGTTGAGAACACCTTTATTTAACCAGGTAGGCCAGTTGAGAACACCTTTATTTAACCAGGTAGGCCAGTTGAGAACACCTTTATTTAACCAGGTAGGCCAGTTGAGAACACCTTTATTTAACCAGGTAGACTAGTTGAGAACACCTTTATTTAACCAGGTAGACTAGTTGAGAACACCTTTATTTAACCAGGTAGGCCAGTTGAGAACACCTTTATTTAACCAGGTAGGCCAGTTGAGAACACCTTTATTTAACCAGGTAGGCCAGTTGAGAACACCTTTATTTAACCAGGTAGGCCAGTTGAGAACACCTTTATTTAACCAGGTAGGCTAGTTGAGAACACCTTTATTTAACCAGGTAGGCCAGTTGAGAACACCTTTATTTAACCAGGTAGGCTAGTTGAGAACACCTTTATTTAACCAGGTAGGCCAGTTGAGAACACCTTTATTTAACCAGGTAGGGCCAGTTGAGAACACCTTTATTTAACCAGGTAGGCCAGTTGAGAACACCTTTATTTAACCAGGTAGGCCAGTTGAGAACACCTTTATTTAACCAGGTAGGCCAGTTGAGAACACCTTTATTTAACCAGGTAGGCCAGTTGAGAACACCTTTATTTAACCAGGTAGACTAGTTGAGAACACCTTTATTTAACCAGGTAGACTAGTTGAGAACACCTTTATTTAACCAGGTAGACTAGTTGAGAACACCTTTATTTAACCAGGTAGGCCAGTTGAGAACACCTTTATTTAACCAGGTAGGCCAGTTGAGAACACCTTTATTTAACCAGGTAGGCCAGTTGAGAACAAGTTCTCATTTACAACTGCCACCTGGCCAAGATAGAGCAAAGCAGTGTGACATAAACACCACAGAGTTACACATGGAATAAACAAACGTACAGTTAATTACACAATAGAAGGTCTCACACAACTGATGATAATTGATTGCCTTGAAAAACAAGGTCTGGACTACAGAAATAATCTGGTGAGGCTGTGACGGTGAGATGAGCGGAAAGCGCTTCTGGGGTGTCTGCACGGAGAGCGCTACAGGATACCACACCTACCTCTAGTAGGTTCCCTTACAGACACATTACAGGAAGGGCTGTGGATCTAGTAGGTTCCCTTACAGACACATTACAGGAAGGGCTGTGGATCTAGTAGGTTCCCTTACAGACACATTACAGGAAGGGCTGTGGATCTAGTAGGTGCCCTTAGACACATTACAGGAAGGGCTGTGGATCTAGTAGGTGCCCTTACAGACACATTACAGGAAGGGCTGTGGACCTAGTAGGTTCCCTTACAGACACATTACAGGACTACAGAAGGTAGGGTTACTATGGAGAACTATGGAAAGAGGTTGAAGAGATTGCAGAGCTCTGTGAAATAAGTGTACAAACAGTATGTTAAAGACTGTCTAAAACAAACTTGTGATTCCACAAATCATTGCTGATGAGCACCGTAGGACAGAAACACAGTGACCAAAGTGATGGTGAGATCTTCCAAAGAGCTTATCTTTTACCAGCTGCTCGACAGTCTCACAGCTGAGCTGCAGAGGCGTTTTTCAAAGAAGAATTGCGAGATAATGCAAAGGGTCCAGTCTCAACCCAAAGAGGACAACATTCTTCAATGAGGAGCCTCTGTTTGCCTTTGCTCAGACCTTTGAGTCAGATTTAGAGGACCTCATCAAGGTTCATCAAACCAAGCGGCTTCTTGATAGGAGAGAGCAAAGTGGAAGGGACTACTCTCCTTGACTTGGTTGTGTTTCTAGAGCCTTATAAAGAGGTCTTCCATGAGCTATTTAGACTCTTTAAAACTGATTAAAACCCACCTTAGGAGAACCTTGGTTCATGACAGGTTAAGTCAGCTCAGAA